>NC_092159.1:3118880-3136380 GCF_045791955.1 Oncorhynchus clarkii lewisi | reverse complement strand
GTCCCTGGCGGCGTAGTGTGTTACTGATGGTAGGCTTTGTTACTTTGGACCCAGCTCTCTGCAGGTCATTCACTAGGTCCCCCCGTGTGGTTCTGAGATTTTTGCTCACCGTTCTTGTGATCATTTTGACCCCACGGGAGATTATCGAGGGAGATTATCAGTGGTCTTGCATGTCTTCCATTTCCTAATAATTGCTCCCACAGTTGATTTCTTCAAACCAAGCTGCTTACCTATTGCAGATTCAGTCTTCCCAGCCTGGTGCAGGTCTACAATTTTGTTTCTGGTGTCCTTTGACAGCTCTTTGGTCTTGGCCATAGTGGAGTTTGGAGTGTGACTGTTTGAGGTTGTGGACAGGTGTCTTTTATACTGATAACAAGTTCAAACAGGTGCCATTAATACAGGTAACGAGTGGAGGACAGAGGAGCGTCTTAAATAAGAAGTTACAGGTCTGTGAGAGCCTGAAATCTTGCTTGTTTGTAGGTGACCAAGTACTTATTTTCCACTGTAATTTGCAAATAAATTCATTAAAATTCCTACAACGTGATTTTCTGGATTTTTTCCCCTCATTTTGTCTGTCATAGTTTAAGTGTACCTATGATGAACATTACAGGCCTCTCTCATCTTTTAAGTGGGAGAACTTGCACAATTGGTGGCTGACTAAATACTTTTTTGCCCCACTGTACATACATACACAGTCTTCGATCAGACACACATATATATATATAATAGAACAGGCCATTCTACTTGACTGGCCGACAACAATGGACCACTAAGCCCCTGTGTGTGTGTGTGTGTGAGTGTGTGTGTGTGTGTGGTGTGTGTGTGGTGTGTGTGTGTGTGTGTGTGTGACAATAGAACCTAGACAAAGCAGACCCAAAGGCCTTCAGTAGCTGAATGACTCAACCCAACCAATCAAACATACTGCACTGAGACTGACCCTGTAGAGAGAGAGGGGGGGGGGGTGTCAATGTCTCATCAGCTCTGATTTCAAAGCTCTCTGAACATTCTCTCTCTCTTCCTCTCCCTCTCTTCATCATTCTCACTCTGTATCTACACAGACCTGGTTTCCACGTCAACGATTACTGTTGTGGAATGAAGGGGAGCCAGGTGCAGTACTCTTTCTCTCCCTTTCTCCACACACACCACTTCACACACACACACACACACACACACACACACACACACACACACACACACACACACCACTTCACTTCACACACACACACACACACACCACTTCACACACACACACACACACACACACACACCACTTCACACCACTTCACACACACACACACCACTTCACACACACACCACTTCACACACGCCACACACACACACACCACTTCACATGGACACACACACACCATTTCGCATGGACACACACACACCTCTTCACATGGACACACACACACACCATTTCACATGGACACACACACACCTCTTCACACATAAATGATTGATGATTGGCTGAGATAAATACATTTATGACGAAAAGATTGGGGGGGCTGTTTTGTCAGACTTCAGTGTGGCTTTTGACATTATTGATCATCGTCTGCTGCTGGAAAAATGTGTTGTGGCTTTACACCCCCTGCTATATTGTGGATAAAGAGCTACCTGTCTAACAGAACACAGAGGGTGTTCTAGAATGGAAGCCTATCCAACATAATCCAGGTAGAATCAGGAATTCCCCAGGGCAGCTGTCTAGGCACCTTACTTTTTTCAATCTTTACTTATGACATGCTACTGGCTTTGAGTAAAGCCAGTGTGTCTATGTATGAGGATGACTCAACACTGTACATGTCAGCTACTACAGCGACTGAAATGACTACAAAATAGCCTCCAATACCCTACTCAATAAATTGGATGCAGTCCATCACAGTGCCACCAAAGCCCCATATACTACCCACCACTGCGACCTGTATGCTCTCGTTGGCTGGCCCTCGCTTCATACTCGTCGCCAAACCCACTGGCTCCAGGTCATCTACAAGACCCTGCTAGGTAAAGTCTCCCTTTATCTCAGCCTGCTGGTTACCATAGCAGCACCCACCTGTAGCACGCTCTCCAGCAGGTTTATCTCTCTGGTCACCCCCAATACCAATTCTTCCTTTGGCCGCCTCTCCTTCCAGTTCTCTGCTGCCAATGACTGGAACAAACTATAAAAATAGTTTCAACTGGAAACTCTTATCTCCCTCACTAGCTTTAAGCACCACCTGTCAGAGCAGCTCACAGATTACTGCACCTGTACATAGCCCATCTATAATTTAGCCCAAACAACTACCTCTCCCCCTACAGTATTTATTTATTTATTCATTTTTGCTCCTTTGCACCCCATTATTTCTATCTCTACTTTGCACATTCTTCCACTGCAAATCTACCATTCAAGTGTTTTACTTGCTATATTGTATTTATTTACTTCGCCACCATGGCCTTTTTTTGCATTTTACCTTCCTGTTGCGACTCTAGGGGCAGTATTTTCATTTTTGGGAAAAAAAAAACATTCCTGTTTTAAACGGGATATTTTGTCAGGACAAGATGCTAGAATATGCATATAATTGACAGCTTTGGATAGAAAACACTCTTAACGTTTCCAAAACTGTAAAGATATTGTCTGTGAGTATAACAGAACTGATGTTGCAGGCGAAAGCCTGAGAAAAATCCAATCCGGAAGTGCCCCAGGTTTTGAAAGCGCTGCATTCCAATGAGTCCCTATTGAGCTGTGAATGTGCTATGAACCCGCTTACGCTTTCTACGTATTCTACGTATTCCCCAAGGTGTCTACAGCATTGTGACATAGTTTTACGCATTTCTGTTGAAGAATAGCCGTATGGGGGCACATTGCGTAAGTGGTCACATGGTGGCTCCGAGAGAGATTCTCGCGTAAAGTGCAGAGGTAGCCATTACTCCAATCGGTCCTACTGAAAAACGAATTGTCCCGACGGATATATTATCAAATAGATATTTGAAAAACACCTTGAGGATTGATTATAAACAACGTTTGCCATGTTTCTGTCGATATTATGGAGCTAATTTTGAATATTTTTTGCCGTTTTCGTGACTGCAATTTCCGGGCGATTTCTCAGCCAAACGTGAAGAACAAACGGAGCTATTTCGCCTACAAAAATAATATTTGGGGAAAAAATGATCTTTGGCTATCTACCTGTGAGTCTCGTGATTGAAAACATCCGAAGTTCATCAAAGGTAAACAATTTAATTTGATTGCTTTTCTGATTTTCGTGACCAAGTTACCTGCTGCTAGCAAGGCATAATGCTATGCTAGTCTATGATAAACTTACACAAATGCTTGTCTAGCTTTGGCTGTAAAGCATATTTTGAAAATCTGAGATGACAGGGTGATTAACAAAAGGCTAAGCTGTGTTCCAATATATTTCACTTGTGATTTTCATGAATAGGAAGATTTTCTAGGAAGATTTATATCCGTTGCGTTATGCTAATTAGTGTCAGGCGATGATTACACTCCCGGACCCGGGATGGGGAGTCACAAGAAGTTTTAACTCACCTCATTTGCTCACATTGTATATAGACTTATTTTTCTACTGTATTATTGACTGTATGTTTGTTTTACTCCATGTGTAACTCTGTGTTGTTGTATGTGTCGAGCTGCTTTGCTTTATCTTGGCCAGGTTGCAATTGTAAATGAGAACTTGTTCTCAACTTGCCTACCTGGTTAAATAAAGGTGAAAAAAATCAAATCAGAAATACATTTAGGAGTGTTGTGAAGTAAAAGTAAAATGTGTCTAATAATTATTGGAGGACCAAAAAAAGCCAATACCGATTAATCGGCCGATTTTTATATATACATTTGTAATAATGAAAATTACAACAATACTGAATTAACACTTTTATTTTAACTTAATATAATACATTAATAAAAATCAATTTATTCTCAAATAAATAATGAAACATGTTCAATTTGGTTTAAATAATGCAAAAACAAAGTGTTGGAGAAGAAAGTAAAAGTGCAATATGTGCCATGTAAGAAAGCTAACGTTTAAGTGCCTTGCTCAGAACATGAGAACATATGAAAGCTGGTGGTTCCTTTTAATATGAGTCTTCAATATTCCCAGTTAAGAAGTTTTAGGTTGTAGTTATTATAGGAATTATAGGACTATTTCTCTCTATACCATTTGTACTTCATATACATTTGACTATTGGATGCTCTTATAGGCACTATAGTATTGCCAGCCTAATCTCGGGAGTCGATAGGAGTCAATCTCAGCATTGCTAAGAGCTGTTGGCAAACGCAGTAAAGTGCTGTTTGAATGAATTCTTACGAGCCTGCTGCTGCCTACCACCACTCAGTCAGACTGCTCTATCAAATATCAAATCATAGACTTAATTATAATATAATAAACACACAGAAATACGAGCCTTAGGTCATTAATATGGTCAAATCCGGAAACTATCATTTCGAAAACAAAATGTTTATTCTTTCAGTGAAATACAGAACCGTTCCGTATTTTATCGAACAGGTGGCAACCCTAAGTATAAATATTGCTGTTACGTTGCACAACCTTCAATGTTATGTCATAATTATTTTAAATTCTGGCAAATTAATTACGGTCTTTGGCATCAATCAGGAGTCTGGTCTGTTCTAGAACTAAGTCATCAATCAGAAGACTGGTCTGTTCTAGAACTAAGTCATCAATCAGAAGACTGGTCTGTTCTAGAACTAAGTCATCTATCAGGAGTCTGGTCTGTTCTAGAACTAAGTCATCAATCAGAAGACTGGTCTGTTCTAGAAGTAAGTCATCAATCAGAAGACTGGTCTGTTCTAGAAGTAATTCATCAATCAGAAGTCTGGTCTGTTCTAGAACTAAGTCATCAATCAGAAGACTGGTCTGTTCTAGAACTAAGTCATCAATCAGAAGACTGGTCTGTTCTAGAACTAAGTCATCAATCAGAAGACTGGTCTGTTCTAGAAGTAAGTCATCAATCAGAAGACTGGTCTGTTCTAGAAGTAAGTCATCAATCAGAAGACTGGTCTGTTCTAGAACTAAGTCATCAATCAGAAGACTGGTCTGTTCTAGAACTAAGTCATCAATCAGAAGACTGGTCTGTTCTAGAAGTAAGTCATCAATCAGAAGACTGGTCTGTTCTAGAACTAAGTCATCTATCAGGAGTCTGGTCTGTTCTAGAAGTAAGTCATCAATCAGAAGACTGGTCTGTTCTAGAAGTAAGTCATCATTCAGAAGACTGGTCTGTTCTAGAACTAAGTCATCAATCAGAAGACTGGTCTGTTCTAGAACTAAGTCATCAATCAGAAGACTGGTCTGTTCTAGAACTAAGTCATCAATCAGAAGACTGGTCTGTTCTAGAACTAAGTCATCAATCAGAAGACTGGTCTGTTCTAGAACTAAGTCATCAATCAGAAGACTGGTCTGTTCTAGAACTAAGTCATCAATCAGAAGACTGGTCTGTTCTAGAACTAAGTCATCAATCAGAAGACTGGTCTGTTCTAGAACTAAGTCATCTATGCTCCACTTTTTGAATTACTTTTTGACCTGATAAAGACCAAGTTTGATGATGACTGACTGATCGACTGGCCGATTGACTGGCTGACTTGCCGACTAGCTGACTGGCTGACTGACTGTAGACTACAGCAGAGAGGAGAGGATTGTAAACCTCCTGACTGACTGACTGACTGTAGACTGCAGCAGAGAGGAGAGAGAGTCTCTCCAGCTCTCAAATGAAAGATGGATGTGCTTTATTAAATCTCCTGCCAGAATCCACATCGCCTCGTATAAACGGACACATTTATGAGGCAGGGAGGAGGGTGACGGGAGAAGGGTGAGGAGAGAGGGGGGAGGAGGGGGAGAGAGAGGATGGGGAGGACGAGGGTGAGGGGAGGAGGGTAAGGGTGAGGAGAGGAGGGTGAGGAGGGGAGGAGGGGTGACACATTGATTGTCCGTGGAGAAAAAGGGATCAACATCATAATAAAAGTTAGATGAAAGGAAAGAGGAGAGGAAGGGGTCAACTCTGCTCAACGCCAGACCAATTTACGGGTTTCGATTGGACGGCTGGCGTAACTGATCGGATCAATACCCACCCCTCCAGGATCACGCTCCCCCCTGGGCTTGGCTGGCACAGGACGGTGGCACACACTCACACTCTCACACAGACACACGCAGCCAGGACAGGACAGGACAGAACAGGACAGGACAGAACAGGACAGGGAGATGAGCTGAGGAGGACAGTGGTTTTTAACAGACCTTGACAGGACAGGTGTCCTAGTGTTACCATTGATTGAACTGCAGGTGCTGCTCTGTGACAGACAAATCAACACTATTGCATTCCTCTGCTCCACACACACACACACACACACACACACACACACACACACACACACACACACACACACACACACACACACACACACACACACACACACACACACACACACACACACACACACACACACACACACACACACACACACAGACAAACACACCAACAAGCTCTCACAGTCTCATGTCACAATTAGAAGTTCATCCATGTTTCTCGAACATCAAATTTGGAAGTGTTTAAGGTTCAGTTCAGGTATTCACTCTGAATGGTTAAGGTGAGTCATTAACTCTGAATGGTTAAGGTGAGTCATTAACTCTGAATGGTTAAGGTGAGTCATTAACTCTGAATGGTTAAGGTGAGTCATTAACTCTGAATGGTTAAGGTGAGTCATTAACTCTGAATGGTTAAGGTGAGTCATTAACTCTGAATGGTTAAGGTGAGTCATTAACTCTGAATGGTTAAGGTTAGTCATTACACACACACACACACACACACAGACTGTCTCTCTCTCTCACACACACACACACACACACACACACACACACACACACACACACACACACACACACACACACACACACACACACACACACACACACACACACACACACACACACACACACACACACACACACACACACACACACACACACACACACACACATACACACACACACAGACTGTCTCTATCTCACACACATACACAGACTCTCAAACACACACACACAGACTCTCAAACACACACACACAGACTCTCTCTCTCTCACACACATACACAGACTCTCAAACACACACACACAGACTCTCAAACACACACACACAGACTCTCAAACACACACACACACAGTACACTCACACACAGACTCACATAGACAAACTCACATACTCATAACATTCACACAAACACTACACACACACTACACTCACACACACCAAACACACACAGACGTAAGCACAGAAACAGACACACAACGTGCACGGACACACACGCTGTCACGGGTGGACCATTCATCTAGACAGCTGGTGTCAGATCACTGTAAAATGGTTTGAATATAACTAGAGGGGTGTTTTAATTCATACCACAGCGAGGGAGGGAGGGAGGGAGGGAGGGAGGGAGGGAGGGAGGGAGGGAGGGAGGGAGGGAGGGAGGGAGGGAGGGAGGGAGGGAGGGTGTGTGTGTGTGTGTGTGTGTGTGTGTGTGTTGAAGGGAAACACAGTAAGCAGGTCATTGACTGAGTAGGGGATTATCGATGTTTTGGGACTGTATACACACAACACCCCCCTCCCTGTAGACACACACACACACTGACACACACACACACACACTGACAGACAGGCGGTCGATCCACTCATTACCATAAACAACAACAGCATTAACATAGACACACACACTCACCTTACACCACCTCACCACTCTCTCACATATATTTCTAGTAGAAGCCAATCACGACACTGCACAAAACGCTCCCCATTCCAACCAGCACTGAAACTCCATACTGCAGATTTGTCCAACTCATTTCCATAACCTGACCCTGTGTGTGTGTGTGTGTGTGTGTGTGTGTGTGTGTGTGTGTGTGTGTGTGTGTGTGTGTGTGTGTGTGTGTGTGTGTGTGTGTGTGTGTGTGTGTGTGCGCTTACAGCAGTAGTAGTATTAATGGTCTGAATACAGAACAGCATATCAATCTGAACAACTAGAACAACAGCAACATATGATGGCTGTACTCCTCTATAGAGGTCTATAGAGACCCTGCTAGTCCAGATTAGTCTACAGACTGAACTCAGCCCAGAGGAGAGGCTTTAATCTTACCTTCTATACACTACACATCTATAACCGTACCTTGGCCATTCTATATACTACACATCTATAACCTTGGCCATTCTATATACTAGTAACCTAGCAGGTAGCCTAGCGATTAGAGGGTTGGGTCAGTAACCGAAAGGTCGCTGGTATGAATCCCTGAGCAGACTACATGAAAAATATGTGCGCCAACGTGCCCTTGAGCAAGGTACTTCAACCCTAATAGCTCCTGTAAGTCTCTCTGGATAAGAGTGTCTGCTAAATGACCAAAACGTAAATGTGCGACACATCTTTAATCTTTACTTAGGCTGCTACTATTATGGATGGACTGGTGTCTACATTACATCCTCTCCATACAGCCTAGAGGCTGATATACGGACTACACCAACCCACAGCAGGCAGTCTGCAGGCTGATATACAGACTACACCCACCCACAGCAGGCAGTCTGCAGGCTGATATACAGACTACACCCACCCACAGCAGGCAGTCTGCAGGCTGATATACAGACTACACCTACCCACAGCAGGCAGTCTGCAGGCTGATATACAGACTACACCGACCAACAGCAGACAGTCTGCAGGCTGATATACAGACTACACCGACCCACAGCAGACAGTCTGCAGGCTGATATACAGACTACACCCACCCACAGCAGGCAGTCTGCAGGCTGATATACAGACTACACCCACCCACAGCAGGCAGTCTGCAGGCTGATATACAGACTACACCGACCCACAGCAGACAGTCTGCAGGCTGATATACAGACTACACCCACCCACAGCAGGCAGTCTGCAGGCTGATATACAGACTACCAACACCGACCCACAGCAGGCAGTCTGCAGGCTGATATACAGACTACCTACACCGACCCACAGGAGGCAGTCTGCAGGCTGATATACAGACTACACCCACCCACAACAGACAGTCTGCAGGCTGATATACAGACTACACCGACCCACAGCAGACAGTCTGCAGGCTGATACACAGACTACACCCACCCAGAGCAGGCAGTCTGCAGGCTGATATACAGACTTCACCGACCCACAGCAGACAGTCTGCAGGCTGATATACAGACTACACCGACCCACAGCAGACAGTCTGCAGGCTGATATACAGACTATACCAACCCACAGCAGACAGTCTGCAGGCTGATATATAGACTACCTACACCGACCCACAGCAGACAGTCTGCAGGCTGATATACAGACTACACCGACCCACAGCAGACAGTCTGCAGGCTGATACACAGACTACACCCACCCAGAGCAGGCAGTCTGCAGGCTGATATACAGACTTCACCGACCCACAGCAGACAGTCTGCAGGCTGATATACAGACTACACCGACCCACAGCAGACAGTCTGCAGGCTGATATACAGACTATACCAACCCACAGCAGACAGTCTGCAGGCTGATATATAGACTACCTACACCGACCCACAGCAGACAGTCTGCAGGCTGATATACAGACTACCAACACCGACCCACTGCAGACAGTCAGCAGGCTGATATACAGACTACACCGACCCACAGCAGACAGTCTGCAGGCTGATATACAGACTACACCGACCCACAGCAGGCAGTCTGCAGGCTTGTAATTCAGTATCTTATGGCTATTCAACACGTGGATGTAAATCAATCACTATTAGAAATAGAGTCATGTCCAAACAGATTCAGATTCATATTCAGATTCATATTCAGATTTACATTCAGATTCCAAATCAGATTCATATTCAGATTTACATTCAGATTCAAATTCATATTCAGATTCATATTTATAATGAGATTCATATTCATATTCATATTCAGAAAACTTGAATGTCCTCAAAGAGACAACTCATCTTGCAGCAGTAATAAAACATACACCATCTAAAAAGGTAGAATAAATAGCAGAGGATATCTACAAGGCAATAGGCAGGAGAAGAAGTGCTGTTTCATAGCGTAAGTGTTCAGTCCAATTTGTCCAACGTTTGTTTAAAGTTGCAGAATTTAATTGGGAATAAAAGAGTCTTTGGCCCTTTTTTATTTGAACCTTAGTCTGGACCCGTGTCCAGGTGGGAGGAGATGGATCAGACACAGCAACACGTAGAACATTATTAAGGATGCACCCGTGTCCAGGGGGAGGAGATGGACCCGTGTCCAGGGGGGAGGAGATGGATCAGACACAGCAACACGTAGAACATTATTAAGGATGGAATCATGTCTACACATACAGGAGGAGTGAACCACGACCGTGACAGACAACATCACTGACACCAGACCAGGAGAAGAACATCACTGATACCAGACCAGGAGAAGAACATCACTGATACCAGACCAGGAGAAGAACATCACTGATACCAGACCAGGAGAAGAACATCACTGACACCAGACCAGGAGAAGAACATCACTGACACCAGACCAGGAGAAGAACATCACTGACACCAGACCAGGAGAAGAACATTATTGACACCAGACCAGGAGAAGAACATCACTGACACCAGACCAGGAGAAGAACATCACTGATACCAGACCAGGAGAAGAACATCACTGATAGCAGACCAGGAGAAGAACATCACTGACACCAGACCAGGAGAAGAACATCACTGACACCAGACCAGGAGAAGAACATCACTGACATCACTGACACCAGACCAGGAGAAGAACATCACTGACACCAGACCAGGAGAAGAACATCACTGATACCAGACCAGGAGAGGTGAGAAGAACATCACTGATACCAACCAGGAGAAGAACATCACTGACACCAGACCAGGAGAAGAACATCACTGATACCAGATCAGGAGAGGTGAGAAGAGGAGATGAGTAGAAGTATCATAAACAGCTCTTACCTTGTGCATTCAACATGTTTATCCAGCCGCTGAGGAGGAGCAGGAAGAGAGACCACCAGCTCCAGCTGAAGCTCCACAGTCCCAGCTTCATCCCTCTCTGTGTTAGGCCGCGGGTCGCCCCGGGCAGCATCGTGATCCATGTTGCCCCGGGCGGAACAGCTCCCACGGTGGCGCGACCCTTGCGCGTAATACCATTAGAATGGAGAGCCTTCATATTAGAGAGGTGATCCACGGGGAATCCACGGATGGGTTTGGTCGGGTTAATGCAAGTAGTCTCCGGTTGTGTTTTGATGTTGTTGGAGCCTCTTCCGGTGCGCTGAGCACGAGGGAAACGGAGAGGAGGAGAAAGGAGAGAAATGTGAGATGAAGGGCTTCCACTTGCTCCACAGTGCGTCACCGTCACCGGCTTCCCCCTGGAGGACTGGCCGGCTAACAGGCGCTCTGGGGTGGGGTGTCTCCTCCCCGTGGGTCGCTGAATCAGAGTCCCTCCCACCGTCCCCCGTGACAATTCCCTCGCGTCCCGTTGTGCCCGGGCTGATCAACAACTCAACCAGTGACACGAACAGCTCCTTCCCGGTCCTGGCAGCTTGGCCTCTCGGTTTGCCTTTAATAAAGTCCCTCACCCTCGCCTCTCCGGGGCTCGGTAGGTTTCTGTC
The DNA here is from genome assembly GCF_045791955.1 of Oncorhynchus clarkii lewisi. Lineage (NCBI taxonomy): Eukaryota > Metazoa > Chordata > Actinopteri > Salmoniformes > Salmonidae > Oncorhynchus > Oncorhynchus clarkii. The sequence continues at coordinate 3,124,786 of NC_092159.1, read as the reverse complement.
TCCTGCGATATCTCATGTTCATTACCAGTGATCCCGCAGGAGCAGAATTAATACATCCGAGAGAGAGAGAGAGAGAGAGTGGGATTTGGATTGATCCGATTATATCAGCAAGTCGGGCTCCGGCCCCGATAAATCCCTGCTTGTTGTGATGTCTTCAGCGGGGATTTGTCCAGCAGATCATGTGGGTGTTTAGACGGAATTAATGGCGGTCAATAAAGCGCATAAATGATCCATTCGGGCTTATTGTGGTGATTACGGAGAAAAAAATCAATTTGTTAACCATTTACTATCGATCCAGGCGAATTCACCAGTTAGTCTGTTTACTGGCTCCAGAACCGAGTCCAAGTTTGTTATGAAGTAGCACTTTGGGCTTCAGAAAACCTGTAGTTAAATATTCAGGTTAACTATGAATTAACCATTCAAGCGGGGTAAAAATGTAGCGGAAACTCTCCACCTCTCTCTCCGGTCCGCTTGCCGCTCGTCTCCGGTTACAACGCGGACAGGAACCAGCCAACAGGTTAAACAACCAGACACACACCTTCCGTTAGTTTACATTCAATCCCGAATTTCTACCAACTAAACCAGGCGAAACGGAGCAGTTCAGTTGTGAGTAGGCTTGTCAGTCCGTATAAAGACAAACCCAAAACACACCGCGTTGAGCGGAGGACAGGGACGACACACCGCGACACCGTTTTTACATCTAAAACAAGACGACGAGACAGCTGGAAATGTTCCGATAAAACGACACAGTGTCTTCGCTTCTTCCTAAAAACAACCTTACAATATATATATATATATATATATATAACAAATCGTTTTTTTGTTCAGGGTTTTATATCCAGAAAAGTTACTTTGAACAACAAGTAGAAAAGCGACGGTTGGAGAGCGGGCGTCTCGCGCTCCTTTCAGAACATCTCGAGCGGCGCGGAGAGCGCGAACAGAACACCTGCCTCGGTCCGCTAGACGGGAACCGGAACACGGTCTTTTCAACTGAAATACCTAAACAGGAAAGAACGGAATTTTACACAAGAAAAAAAATAGACTTTCTCGAATGGTAAGAGTCCATTTTTCTCCCCGGTATAGATCCTCCGGTAGTCTGCGGCCAGGTCTCTTCTCAGGCTGAAAACAGACTCAACTAAAAGTTCCATTCACAAGCCGTCTGCCCCGCTCAGATCAACTGTGATTGGACGAGGCTCCTGTTTAACAGCGAGTCCCTTATTCTGATTGGTCGCAGTTGCAGGCAGGAGGGGAACTTAAAGGGGCTCAGCAGAACGCGGTGAACGGCGCCCCCTAAACCGAGAAAACGGGACAACGATCTGGAAATTAAATGAGTTAATGACTAAGCAAAGCATTTTTTGCCAAGAAATCATATATGATGAATACATCCCCTCAGGCCTAATAGGCAATACATCTTGACAGAAACCTTTACCTGATTCCATCCAGCGACTCATAAAGGCCGAATCACATCGCTGAAGGGAGATCGAGGTACCACGTTGGCCGATAAACGGAGCATTAATATTAAATCTGTACTAGGGGGTGACCTTACCTTTAATTGGCTCTATAAATCCACCTAAAGTAGACCACCTCCTCAACACACACACTAATCTAGGCGATCTTCTCGCCACACACACACACACACACCTGGAGTGGCCAAACGACGGCTCTCCTCCACCCCCTTCCTCTATTGATGCTTCCTCTCTCCTCCCCTCTAACCTCTCTCTCCTTCCTCTAACCTGTCTCTCCTCTCCTCTAACCTGTCTCTCCCTCCTCTCACCTGTCTCTCCTCCTCTAACCTGTCTCTCCCTCCTCGAACCTGTGTCTCCTTCCTCTAACCTGTCTTTCCTCTCCTCTAACCTGTCTCTCCTCCTCTAACCTGTCTCTCCTCTCCTCTAACCTGTCTCTCCTCTCCTCTAACCTCTCTCCTCTCCTCTAACCTGTCTCTCCTCTCCTCTAACCTGTCTCTCCTCTTCTCTAACCTGTCTCTCCTCCTCTAACCTGTCTCTCCTATCCTCTAACCTGTCTCTCCTCCTCTAACCTGTCTCTCCTCTCCTCTAACCTGTCTCTCCTCTCCTCTAACCTGTCTCTCCCTCCTCTAACCTGTCTCTCCTATCCTCTAAACTCTCTCTCCTCGAATCTGTCTCTCCCCCTCTCTTCCTCCCTCCTCCCTCTCCTCTTCCTCCCTCCCTCCCTCCTTCTCTCCCTCCCTCCTCCTCTCCCTCTCCACCCTCTCTCCCTCCTCAAATCTGTCTCTCCCCTCTCTTCCTCCTTCCTCCCTCTCCTCTTCCTCCCTCCCTCCTTCTCTCCCTCCCTCCTCCTCTCCCTCTCCACCCTCTCTCCCTCCTGTAATCTGTCTCTCCCTCTCCCTCCTCCCTCTCCTCTTCCTCTCCACCCTCTCTCCCTCCTCTAATCTGTCTCTCCCTCTCCCTCCTCCCTCTCCTCTTCCTCTCCACCCTCTCTCCCTCCTCTAGTCTGTCTCTCCCCCTCTCTCTCTCCCTCCCTCCTCCCCCTCCTCCCTCTCCTCTTCCTCTCCACCCTCTCTCCCTCCTCTAATCTGTCTCTCCCCCTCCCTCCTCCCTCTCCTCTTCCTCCCTCCTCCCTACTCCCTCCTCCCTCCTCCCTCTCCTCTTCCTCTCTCCTCCCTCCTCCCTACTCCCTCCTCCCTCCTCCCTCCTCCCTCTCCTCTATCTCTCCAGTCTTTTACAACATGTTCACTATTGATATATGAGTTGTTTTAAGTGGAACTTTAAAGTAGGGGGGATGGTCTTCAACACCAATGTCTACACACACAAACACACACACACACACACACACACACACACACACACACACACACACACACACACACACACACACACACTTTTGTATTAGTATATTAATATAGTTTTAATGTACCTCTTATTCTGTCTGAGAGTATTGGGGATATTTTAATTGAATCCTAATGTCTCTGTAAGGATTGACTGATTAATATAGGACTGTATGGGCTAATTCAAAGTTCACTTTTCAACTCTATTCAACTCTCTCTCTCTCTCTCTCTCTCTCTCTCTCTCTCTCTCTCTCTCTCTCTCTCTCTCTCTCGTCTCTCTCTGTCTCTCTCTGTCTCTCTCGTCTCTCTCTCTCTGTCTCTCTCTGTCTCTCTCTCTCTCTCTCTCTCTCTCAATTTAATTTCAATTCAAGGGCTTTATTGGCATGGGGAAACATGTGTTAACATTTCCAAAGCAAGTGAGGTAGACAACATACAAAGTGAATATATAAAGTGAAAAACAACAAAAATTAACAGTAAACATTACACATACAGAAGTTTCAAAACAGTAAAGACATTACAAATGTCATATTATATATATATACAGTGTTTTAACAATGTACAAATGGTTAAAGGACACAAGATAAAATAAATAAGCATAAAAATGGGTTGTATTTACAATGGTGTTTGTTCTTCACTGGTTGCCCTTTTCTCGTGGCAACAGGTCACAAATCTTGCTGCTGTGATGCACACTGTGGAATTTCACCCAGTAGATATGGGAGTTTTTCAAAATTGGATTTGTTTTCGAATTCTTTGTGGATCTGTGTAATCTGAGGGAAATATGTCTCTCTAATATGGTCATACATTGGGCAGGAGGTTAGGAAGTGCAGCTCAGTTTCCACCTCATTTTGTGGGCAGTGAGCAATTAGCCTGTCTTCTCTTGAGAGCCATGTCTGCCTACGGCGGCCTTTCTCAATGGCAAGGCTATGCTCACTGAGTCTGTACATAGTCAAAGCTTTCCTTAATTTTGGGTCAGTCACAGTGGTCAGGTATTCTGCCACTGTGTACTCTCTGTGTAGGGCCAAATAGCATTCTAGTTTGCTCTGTTTTTTTGTTAATTCTTTCCAATGTGTCAAGTAATTATCTTTTTGTTTTCTCATGATTTGGTTGGGTCTAATTGTGCTGTTGTCCTACGGCTCTGTAGGGTGTGTTTGTGTTTGTGAACAGAGCCCCAGGACCAGCTTGCTTAGGGGACTCTTCTCCAGGTTCATCGCTCTGTAGGTGATGGCTTTGTTATGGAAGGTTTGTGAATCGCTTCCTTTTAGGTGGTTGTAGAATTGAACAGCTCTTTTCTGGATTTTGATAATTAGTGGGTATCGGCCTAATTCTGCTCTGCATGCATTATTTGGTGTTCTACGTTGTACACAGAGGATATTTTTGCAGAATTCTGCGTGCAGAGTCTCAATTTGGTGTTTGTCCCATTTTGTGAAGTCTTGGTTGGTCTCTCTCTCTCTCTCTCTCTCGTCTCTCTCTCTCTCTCTCTCTCTCTCTCTCTCTCTCTCTCTCTCTCTCTCTCTCTCTCTCGTCTCTCTCTCTCTCTCGTCTCTCTCTCTCTCTCAACCTCTCAATTTCAATTAAATTCTATTGCTGTAGGGAGTGTGTGTGTGTATTTTATTTCCAGACCAAATTTGCCTGCCAATTATCCCTGTATCCAATAAAATTACCTCCCCATACAGCAGCACCTCAGTTAATATACAGCTCACACACTCTCACACACCTCTCTTGACCTCTGTCTGGTTTCAGAGTGGTGTGTCAGCAGCAGTTGCGTCTCCTGTGTGAGATGAATGGAGCGGCCCCTGTCTCTGTATACAGGGTCAAATAGTAACATATCACATTTAGTATAAACATTTATTTTTGTTTTGTACGTGCGTGTGTTTGCAGTAGCCTGATTTCAAGGTGCCAGAAACACTGGTTCCCCCCTGACACATCTACTCCCCTGGGAGTCAGAGGGGGAGAGCGAGGGAAGGGGGACAGGCAGGGAGGAGTGAGAGAGGGAGGGGAGAGAGGAGCAGGGGGGAGAGAGGGAGGGGAGAGAGGCGCAGGGGGGTAGAGAGAGGGAGGTGAGAGAGAGAGGGAGGCGAGAGAGAGAGGGAGGGGAGAGAGAGAGGGAGGGGAGAGAGAGGGGGGGAGAGAGAGGGAGGGGAGAGGGAGGGGATAGAGAGAGGGAGGGGAGAGAGAGAGAGGGAGGGGAGAGAGGCGCAGGGGGTAGAGAGAGGGAGGGGAGAGAGAGAGGGAGGCGAGAGAGAGAGGGAGGGGAGAGAGAGGGGGGGAGAGAGGGAGGGGAGAGAAAGAGGGAGGGGAGAGAGGGGGAGAGAGAGGGAGTGGAGAGAGAGAGGGAGGGGAGAGAGAGGGGGAGGAGAGAGAGGAGCAGGGGGGTAGAGAGAGGGAGGGGAGAGAGAGAGGGATGGGAGAGAGGAACAGGGGGAGCGAGAGGGAAGGGAGAGAGTAGCAGGGGGAGAGAGGGGAGAGAGGAGCAGGGGGTAGAGAGAGGGAGGGGAGAGAGAGAGGGAGGGGAGAGAGAGAGGGAGGAGAGAGAGAGAGGGAGGGGAGAGAGGAGCAAGGGGAGGGAGGGGAGAGAGAGAGGGAGGCGAGAGAGAGAGGGAGGGGAGAGAGAGGGGGAGGGGAGAGAGAGGGGGGAGAGAGGGAGGGGAGAGGGAGAGGGAGGGGAGAGAGAGAGAGAGGGAGGGGAGAGAGAGAGGGAGGAGAGAGAGAGAGGGAGGGGAGAGAGGAGCAAGGGGAGGGAGGGGAGAGAGAGAGGGAGGCGAGAGAGAGAGGGGGGAGAGAGAGGAGAGAGAGAAGAGGGAGGGGAGAGAGAGAGGGAGGGGAGAGAGAGAGGGAGGGGAGAGAGAGGGGGAGGGGAGAGAGGAGCAGGGGGAGCGAGAGGGAGGGGAGAGAGTAGCCGGGGGAGAGAGGGGAGAGAGGAGCAGGGGGGTAGAGAGAGGGAGGGGAGAGAGAGATGGAGGGGAGAGAGAGAGGGAGGAGAGAGAGAGAGGGAGGGGAGAGAGAGAGTGAGGGGAGAGAGGAACAGGGGGAGCAAGAGGGAGGGGAGAGAGTAGCAGGGGGAGAGAGGGGAGAGAGGAGCAGGGGGGGGAGAGAGGAGCAAGGG
>NC_092159.1:3111380-3113880 GCF_045791955.1 Oncorhynchus clarkii lewisi | reverse complement strand
CCTCTGACATAGAGACACTACCTTCATGTCTACCTCAGTGTGTTATAACCTCTAATAGAGACATTACCTTCATGTCTACTTCAGTGTGTTATAACCTCTGACATAGAGACATTACCTTCATGTCTACTTCAGTGTGTTATAACCTCTGACAGAGACACTGCCTTCATGTCTACCTCAGTGTGTTATAACCTCTGACAGAGACACTACCTTCATGTCTACTTCAGTGTGTTATAACCTCTGACAGAGACACTACCTTCATGTCTACCTCAGTGTGTTATAACCTCTGACAGAGACACTACCTTCATGTCTACTTCAGTGTGTTATAACCTCTGACAGAGACACTACCTTCATGTCTACTTCAGTGTGTCTGTGTCCCAGGTTCTTTTCCAGGGGTTGAAGGACAGCAGTCAGAATATGAGATTATAATGATGATAATAATAATAATAATAATGCTAATTTAACAGGTTGGCTTTTCCAATGCTAGAGCACTCTCACATACACTGAGTTCCACCTTTCTGTCGTCCTCCTCTCCTCTTTCCTCTCCTCCCTCCTCTGCTCCCTCCTCTCCCTCCTCCTCTCCTCCCTCCTCTCCTCCTTCCTTGCTTCCCTCCTCTCCTCCTCCTCTCCTCCACTCCTCTCCCTCTTCTCTCTCCCTGCCCTACCCTCTCCTCCTCTCCTCCTTCCTCTCCTCCCTCCTCTGCTCCCTCCTCCTCTCCTCCACTCCTCGCCCTCCTCTCTCTCCCTGCCCTACCCTCTCCTCCTCTCCTCCTCCTCTCCTCCACTCCTCTCCCTCCTCTCTCTCCCTGCCCTCCCCCCTCCTCCTCTCCTCTCTTCAGATAAAGGTAATTGAACTAACTGTCCTCAGTGATAATTAAATGTTCTTAAGTTAAAAGCCTGCTATTCATGATGCTCCCCAAAATGGGACCATATTCCCTACACATAGGGGCTCTGGTCTAAAGTAGTGCACTATGTAAGGAAGAGGGTGCCATTTTGGAAGGAGCCTAAACCTCAATATCACGGACAGACTTTTAATGGGAGAGTTTAGACAAAGGTTATAATTACAGGGTTGTGATGTAACTACATTACATTAACTGATATAATATATCATATCCCCCTCTACTAAATTACATTATATTACATAATATATCATATCCCCCTCTACTACATTACATTATAATAATATATAATATGTTATATCCCCCTCTACTACATTACATTATAATAATATATTATATATCATATCCCCTCTCTCTCTTCCCCCATATCCCCTCTCTCTCTTCCCCCATATCCCTCTCTCTCTTCCCCCATATCCCCCTCTCTCTTCCCCCATATCCCCCTCTCTCTTTTCCCATATCCCCTCTCTCTTTCCCCATATCCCCCTCTCTCTTCCCCCATATCCCCCTCTCTCTTCCCCCATATCCCTCTCTCTCTTCCCCCATATCCCCCTCTCTCTTCCCCCATATCCCCCTCTCTCTTTTCCCATATCCCCTCTCTCTTTCCCCATATCCCCCTCTCTCTTCCCCCATATCCCCTCTCTCTTTCCCCATATCCCCCTCTCTCTTCCCCCATATCCCCCTCTCTCTTCCCCCATATCCCCCCCTCTCTTTTCATATCCCCCTCTCTCTTTCCCCATATCCCCCTCTCTCTTTTCCCATATCCCCTCTCTCTTTCCCCATATCCACTCCTCTCTTTCCCCATATCCCCCTCTCTCTTCCCCCATATCACCCTCTCTCTTCCCCCATATCCCCTCTCTCTTTCATATCCCCTTCTCTCTTTTCCCATATCCCCCTCTCTCTTCCCCCATATCCCCCTCTCTCTTTCCCCATATCCCCCCTCTCTTTTCATATCCCCCTCTCTCTTCCCCCATATCCCCCTCTCTCTTTTCCCATATCCCCTCTCTCTTTCCCCATATCCCCCTCTCTCTTCCCCCATATCCCCCTCTCTCTTTCCCCATATCCCCCTCTCTCTTTCCCCATATCCCCCCCCTCTCTTTTCATATCCCCCTCTCTCTTCCCCCATATCCCCCTCTCTCTTTTCCCATATCCCCTCTCTCTTTCCCCATATCCCCCTCTCTCTTCCCCCATATCCCCCTCTCTCTTCCCCCATATCCCCCTCTCTCTTTTCCCATATCCCCTCTCTCTTTCCCAATATCCCCCCCTCTCTTTTCATATCCCCCTCTCTCTTTTCCCATATCCCCCTCTCTCTTTCCCCATATCCCCCTCTCTCTTCCCCCATATCCCCCTCTCTCTTTCCCCATATCCCCCTCTCTCTTCCCCCATATCCCCCTCTCTCTTCCCCCATATCCCCCTCTCTCTTTTCCCATATCCCCTCTCTCTTTCCCCATATCCCCCTCTCTCTTCCCCCATATCCCCCTCTCTCTTTCCCCATATCCCCTCTCTCTTTCCCCATATCCCCCTCTCTCTTCCCCCATATCCCCCTCTCTCTTCCCCCATATCCCCCTCTCTCTTTTCCCATATCCACTCCTCTCTTCCCCCATATC
>NC_092159.1:3091380-3106380 GCF_045791955.1 Oncorhynchus clarkii lewisi | reverse complement strand
AGTCAGCTATCTAAACTGGTCAGGTAGTCTAGTCAGCTATCTAAACTGGTCAGGTAGTCTAGCCAGCTATCTAAACTGGTCAGGTAGTCTAGCCAGCTATCTAAACTGGTCAGGTAGTCTAGTCAGCTATCTAAACTGGTCAGGTAGTCTAGTCAGCTATCTAAACTGGTCAGGTAGTCTAGTCAGCTATCTAAACTGGTCAGGTAGTCTAGTCAGCTATCTAAACTGGTCAGGTAGTCTAGCCAGCTATCTAAACTGGTCAGGTAGTCTAGTCAGCTATCTAAACTGGTCAGGTAGTCTAGCCAGCTATCTAAACTGGTCAGGTAGTCTAGTCAGCTATCTAAACTGGTCAGGTAGTCTAGTCAGCTATCTAAACTGGTCAGGTAGTCTAGCCAGCTATCTAAACTGGTCAGGTAGTCTAGTCAGCTATCTAAACTGGTCAGGTAGTCTAGTCAGCTATCTAAACTGGTCAGGTAGTCTAGTCAGCTATCTAAACTGGTCAGGTAGTCTAGCCAGCTATCTAAACTGGTCAGGTAGTCTAGCCAGCTATCTAAACTGGTCAGGTAGTCTAGTCAGCTATCTAAACTGGTCAGGTAGTCTAGTCAGCTATCTAAACTGGTCAGGTAGTCTAGTCAGCTATCTAAACTGGTCAGGTAGTCTAGTCAGCTATCTAAACTGGTCAGGTAGTCTAGCCAGCTATCTAAACTGGTCAGGTAGTCTAGTCAGCTATCTAAACTGGTCAGGTAGTCTAGCCAGCTATCTAAACTGGTCATCTAAACTGGTCAGGTAGTCTAGTCAGCTATCTAAACTGGTCAGGTAGTCTAGTCAGCTATCTAAACTGGTCAGGTAGTCTAGCCAGCTATCTAAACTGGTCAGGTAGTCTAGTCAGCTATCTAAACTGGTCAGGTAGTCTAGTCAGCTATCTAAACTGGTCAGGTAGTCTAGCCAGCTATCTAAACTGGTCAGGTAGTCTAGTCAGCTATCTAAACTGGTCAGGTAGTCTAGGTCAGGTAGTCTAGCCAGCTATCTAAACTGGTCAGGGAGTCTAGCCAGCTATCTAAACTGGTCAGGTAGTCTAGTCAGCTATCTAAACTGGTCAGGTAGTCTAGCCAGCTATCTAAACTGGTCAGTTAGTCTAGCCAGCTATCTAAACTGGTCAGGTAGTCCAGCCAGCTATCTAAACTGGTCAGGTAGTCTAGTCAGCTATCTAAACTGGTCAGGTAGTCCAGCCAGCTATCTAAACTGGTCAGGTAGTCTAGTCAGCTATCTAAACTGGTCAGGTAGTCTAGTCAGCTATCTAAACTGGTCAGGTAGTCTAGTCAGCTATCTAAACTGGTCAGGTAGTCTAGCCAGCTATCTAAACTGGTCAGGGAGTCTAGCCAGCTATCTAAACTGGTCAGGTAGTCTAGTCAGCTATCTAAACTGGTCAGGTAGTCTAGCCAGCTATCTAAACTGGTCAGTTAGTCTAGCCAGCTATCTAAACTGGTCAGGTAGTCCAGCCAGCTATCTAAACTGGTCAGGTAGTCTAGTCAGCTATCTAAACTGGTCAGGTAGTCCAGCCAGCTATCTAAACTGGTCAGGTAGTCTAGTCAGCTATCTAAACTGGTCAGGTAGTCTAGTCAGCTATCTAAACTGGTCAGGTAGTCTAGTCAGCTATCTAAACTGGTCAGGTAGTCCAGCCAGCTATCTAAACTGGTCAGGTAGTCTAGTCAGCTATCTAAACTGGTCAGGTAGTCCAGCCAGCTATCTAAACTGGTCAGGTAGTCTAGTCAGCTATCTAAACTGGTCAGGTAGTCTAGTCAGCTATCTAAACTGGTCAGGTAGTCTAGCCAGCTATCTAAACTGGTCAGGTAGTCTAGCCAGCTATCTAAACTGGTCAGGTAGTCTAGCCAGCTATCTAAACTGGTCAGGTAGTCTAGTCAGCTATCTAAACTGGTCAGGTAGTCCAGCCAGCTATCTAAACTGGTCAGGTAGTCTAGTCAGCTATCTAAACTGGTCAGGTAGTCTAGTCAGCTATCTAAACTGGTCAGGTAGTCTAGTCAGCTATCTAAACTGGTCAGGTAGTCTAGCCAGCTATCTAAACTGGTCAGGGAGTCTAGCCAGCTATCTAAACTGGTCAGGTAGTCTAGTCAGCTATCTAAACTGGTCAGGTAGTCTAGCCAGCTATCTAAACTGGTCAGTTAGTCTAGCCAGCTATCTAAACTGGTCAGGTAGTCCAGCCAGCTATCTAAACTGGTCAGGTAGTCTAGTCAGCTATCTAAACTGGTCAGGTAGTCCAGCCAGCTATCTAAACTGGTCAGGTAGTCTAGTCAGCTATCTAAACTGGTCAGGTAGTCTAGTCAGCTATCTAAACTGGTCAGGTAGTCTAGTCAGCTATCTAAACTGGTCAGGTAGTCCAGCCAGCTATCTAAACTGGTCAGGTAGTCTAGTCAGCTATCTAAACTGGTCAGGTAGTCCAGCCAGCTATCTAAACTGGTCAGGTAGTCTAGTCAGCTATCTAAACTGGTCAGGTAGTCTAGTCAGCTATCTAAACTGGTCAGGTAGTCTAGCCAGCTATCTAAACTGGTCAGGTAGTCTAGCCAGCTATCTAAACTGGTTAGGTAGTCTAGCCAGCTATCTAAACTGGTCAGGTAGTCTAGTCAGCTATCTAAACTGGTCAGGTAGTCTAGTCAGCTATCTAAACTGGTCAGGTAGTCTAGCCAGCTATCTAAACTGGTCAGGTAGTCTAGTCAGCTATCTAAACTGGTCAGGTAGTCTAGTCAGCTATCTAAACTGGTCAGGTAGTCTAGCCAGCTATCTAAACTGGTCAGGTAGTCTAGTCAGCTATCTAAACTGGTCAGGTAGTCTAGCCAGCTATCTAAACTGGTCAGGTAGACTTGTCAGCTATCTAAACTGGTCAGTTAGTCTAGTCAGCTATCTAAACTGGTCATGTAGTCTAGGCAGCTATCTAAACTGGTCAGGTAGTCTAGCCAGCTATCTAAACTGGTCAGGTAGTCCAGCCAGCTATCTAAACTGGTCAGGTAGTCTAGCCAGCTATCTAAACTGGTCAGGTAGTCTAGCCAGCTATCTAAACTGTTCAGGTAGTCTAGCCAGCTATCTAAACTGGTCAGGTAGTCTAGCCAGCTATCTAAACTGGTCAGGGAGTCTAGCCAGCTATCTAAACTGGTTCACTGGTTCAGGCCACTGGCGCCCTGTGCTCTTCACATATGAAAGCAGGTTCACACTGAGCACATGTGACAGACGTGACAGTCTGGAGACGCCGTGGAGAACGTTCTGCTGCCTGCAACATCCTCCAGCATGACCGGTTTGGCGGTGGGTCAGTCATGGTGTGGGGTGGCATTTCTTTGGGGGGCCGCACAGCCCTCCATGTGCTCACCAGAGGTAGCCTGACTGCCATTAGGTACCGAGATGAGATCCTCAGACCCCTTGAGAGACCATATGCTGGTGCGGTTGGCCCTGGGTTCCTCCTAATGCAAGACAATGCTAGACCTCATGTGGCTGGAGTGTGTCAGCAGTTCCTGCAAGAGGAAGGCATTGATGCTATGGACTGGCCCGCCCGTTCCCCAGACCTGAATCCAATTGAGCACATCTGGGACATCATGTCTCGCTCCATCCACCAACGCCACGTTGCACCACAGACTGTCCAGGAGTTGGCGGATGCTTTAGTCCAGGTCTGGGAGGAGATCCCTCAGGAGACCATCCACCACCTCATCAGGAGCATGCCCAGGCATTGTAGGGAGGTCATACAGGCACGTGGAGACCACACACACTACTGGGCCTCATTTTGACTTGTTTTAAGGACATTACATCAAAGTTGGAACAGCCTGTAGTGTGGTTTTCCAATTTAATTTTGAGTGTGACTCCAAATCCAGACCTCCATGGGTTGATAAATTTGATTTCCATTGATAATTTTTGTGTGATTTTGTTGTCAGCACATTCAACTATGTAAAGAACAAAGTATTTAATAAGAATATTTCATTCATTCAGATCTAGGATGTGTTATTTTAGTGTTCCCTATATTTTTTTGAGCAGTGTATATATATGGTCAGGTATGTACAATAATATATATATATATATATATATATATATATATATATATATATATATATATATATATATATATATATATATATATATGTGTGTGTGTGTGTCTATTAAATGAGTTGTGACAAGTTGTAAGAGATGAGTTCTGGAGTTCTAAGATCTAATACTGTTGACAAGACAACAATTTCCTGTTTGTGTCTCTCTCTCATAGATAAAGCGTTGCTGTACACACACACACACACACACACACACACAGTGTTGTATAATTTGGACTGGGTGAGTTGTGTTTTGATGTTGTTGAGCAGGTGTTCCATTAAAGACGTTACGCTCCACCAGATGTGTCAGTACACATTATCTACCTGAATCTCCTGGTGTGTGTGTGTGTGTGTGTGTGTGTGTGTGTGTGTGTGTGTGTGTGTGTGTGTGTGTGTGTGTGTGTGTGTGTGTGTGTGTGTGTGTGTGTGTGTGTGTGTGTTTTCAGCTTCCTACTGGTTAGTAGAGTACCAGAGAGTAGAGAGTACACAGAACACACAGAACACACAGAACACAAAGAACACAGAACACGCAGAAAACAGAACACACAGAAAACACAGAACACATATAACACACAGAACACACAGAACACATAGAACACACAACACATAGAACACATTTTTCCCCCCATCTTTATTTAATAACCAGGTGGGCCAGTTGAGAACAAGTTCTCGTTTACAACTGGGACCTGGCCAAGGTAAAGCACAGCAGTTCGGCACAGAGTTACACATGGAATAAACAAACATACAGTCAATAATACAGTAGAAAAAATAAAATCTATATACAGTGAGTGCAAATGAGGATAAGGGAGTTAAAGGCAATAAATAGGCCATGGTGGCGAAGTAATTATAATATAGCAATTAAACACTGGAATGGTAGATGTGCAGAAGATGAATGTGCAAGTAGAGATACTGGGGTGCAAAGGAGCAAGATAAATAAATAAATACAGTATGGGGATGAGGTAGTTGGATGGGCTGTTTACAGATGGGCTATGTACAGGTGCAGAGATCTGTGAGCTGCTCTGACAGCTGGTGCTTAAAGCTAGTGAGGGAGATAAGTGTTTCCAGCTTCAGAGATTTTTTGCAGTTCATTCCAGTCATTGGCAGCAGAGAACTGGAAGGAAAGGCGGCCAAAGGAGGAATTGGCTTTGGGGGTGACCAGTGAGATATACCTGCAGGAGCGCGTGCTATGGGTGGGTGCTGCTATAGTGACCAGTGAGCTGAGATAAGGCAGGGCTTTACCTAGCAGAGACTTGTAGATGCTATTTTATAGATGACATTGCCAAAGTCGAGGATCGGTTGGAGAGTCAGTTTTATGAGGGTATGTTTGGCAGCATGAGTGAAGGATGCTTTGTTGTGATATAGGTAGCCAATTCTAGATTTCATTTTGGATTGGAGATGCTTAATGTGTGTCTGGAAGGAGAGTTTACAGTCTAGCCAGACACCTAGTTATTTGTAGATTCTAAGTCAGAACCGTCCAGAGTAGTGATGCTGAATGGGCGGGCAGGAGCAGACATTGATCGGTAAAGAGCATGCATTTAGTTTTACTTGCATTTAAGAGCAGTTGGAGGCCATGGAAGGAGAGTTGTATGGCATTGAAGCTCGTCTGGAGGTTAGTTAATTAACACAGTGCCCAAAGAAGGGCCAGAAGTATACAGAATGGTGTCGTCTGCGTAGAGGTGGATCAGAGAATCACCAGCAGCGAGAGCGACATTATTGATACAGTTGATGTATACAGAGAAGAGAGAATTTAACCCTGTTTGCACCTCAAATAGAGACTGCAAGAGGTTTCGGACAATAGGCCCTCCAATTTGACACACTGAACTCTTTCAGATAAGTCGTTGGTGAACCAGGCGAGGCAGTCATTTGAGAAACCAAGGCTGTCGAGTCTGCCCGATAAGAATGTGGTGATTGACAGAGTCGAAAGCCTTGGCCAGGTCGATGAAGACGGCTGCACAGTAATGTCTCTTATCGATGGCGGTTATGATATCGTTCAGGACCTTGAGCGTAGCTGAGGTGCACCCATGACCAGCTCTGAAACCAGATTGCATGGCGGAGAAGGTACGGTCGGTAATCTGTTTGTTGACTTGGCTTTCAAAGACCTTAGAAAGGCAGGGTCGGATAGATATAGGTCTGTAGCAATTTGGATCTTGAGTGTCTCCCCCTTTGGGTAGCAACAATTTTGGCAGATAATTCTGAAAAGAGGCAGATTGTCATGATGACTCCTTGCTGTCCCCAGTCCACCTGGCCGTGCTGCTGCTCCAGTTTCAACTGTTCTGCCTGTGATTATTATTATTTGACCATGCTGGTCATTTATGAACATTTGAACATTTTGGCCATGTTCTGTTATAATCTCCACCCGGCACAGCCAGAAGAGGACTGGCCACCCCACATAGCCTGGTTCCTCTCTAGGTTTCTGCCTAGGTTTTGGCCTTTCTAAGGAGTGCTTCTACACCTACATTGCTTGTTGTTTGGGGTTTTAGGCTGGGTTGCTGTACAGCACTTTGAGATATCAGCTGATGTACGAAGGGCTAAATAAATGAATTTGAATTTGATTTGATTTAATTTAGCCCGTCTGATTTGTAAAGGTTCAGGTTTTGCAGCTCTTTGGGTGAAGGAGAAATTGGGGAAGGCTTGGGCGAGTTGCTGTGGGGGGTGCAGTGCTGTTGACCAGGGTAGGAGTAGCCAGGTGGAAAGCATGACCAGCCGTAGAAAAATGCTTATTGAAAGTCTCCATTATAGTGGATTTATCAGTGTTTCCTAGCCTCAGTGCAGTGGGCAGCTGGGAGGAGGTGTTCTTATTCTCCATGGACTTTACAGTGTCCCAGAGGACGTGCTCTTATTCTCCATGGACTTTACAGTCTCCCAGGAGGAGGTGTTCTTATTCTCCATGGACTTTACAGTGTCCCAGGAGGAGGTGTTCTTATTCTCCATGGACTTTACAGTGTCCCAGGAGGAGGTGTTCTTATTCTCCATGAACTTTACAGTGTCCCAGGAGGAGGTGTTCTTATTCTCCATGGACTTTACAGTGTCCCAGGAGGAGGTGCTCTTATTCTCCATGGACTTTACAGTGTCCCAGGAGGAGGTGTTCCAAGGGCTATATCTGTTCCTGATTCTCCATTTTTTGAAAGGGGCTTATTTAAGATGGTGAGGAAGGCACTTGTAAAGAATGACCAGGCATCCTCTACTGACGGGATGAGGTCAATATCATACTCTCTCAGGTGAGAAGACAAGTGCAGGTTTAGTGCGTGTGTGTGTGTGTGTGTGTGTGTTCTGCATTCATTATTAACTAGTTGAACACAGGAGAAATTCTGAATAATAACTCTGTATTCTATTTATACAGCTGTAACATGAAAGAGAGAGGGAGAATACACACTGAGAAACACACACACACACACACACACTGAGAAACACACACACACACACTGAGAAACACACACACACACACTGAGAAACATACACACACACACACTGAGAAACATACACACACACACACAGAGAAACACACACACACACTGAGAAACACACACACACACACTGAGAAACACACACACACACACTGAGAAACACACACACACTGAGAAACACACACACACACACACACTGAGAAACACACACACACACACACTGAGAAACAAACACACACACACACTGAGAAACACACACACACACACACACTGAGAAACAAACACACACACACACACTGAGAAACATACACACACACACACTGAGAAACACACACACACACACACTGAGAAACACACACACACTGAGAAACACACACACACTGAGAAACACACACACAGACACACACACACACACTGAGAAAACACTCACACACTGAGAAACACACACACACACACTGAGAAACACACACACACACAGAGAAACACACACACACACACTGAGAAACACACACACACACACACTGAGAAACACACACACACACACACTGAGAAACACACACACACACACACACACTGAGAAACAAACACACACACACTGAGAAACACACACACTGAAACACACACACACACACACACACACACACACTGAGAAACACACACACACACACACTGAGAAACACACAAACACACACTGAGAAACACACACACACACACACTGAGAAACACACACACACACACACACACACACACACACACACACACACACACACACTGAGAAACAAACACACACACTGAGAAACAAACACACACACACTGAGAAATACACACACACACACACACACACACACACACACACACACACACACACACACACACACACACACTGAGACACATACACACACACACACACTGAGAAACACACACACACACACTGAGAAACACACACACACACTGAGAAACACACACACACACACTGAGAAACACACACACACGCACACACACACACAGACACACACACACTGAGAAACAAACACACACTGAGAAACAAACACACACTGAGAAACAAACACACACTGAGAAACACACACAAACACACTGAGAAACAAACACACACTGAGAAACACACACACACACTGAGAAACACACACAGACACCAAATTACACCAACAGTGGTTCTGAAGTTTTCTCTGTTTATCTTCTGAGTCATTAGGAATTCTGTCAGATGTTGTTTTTGGAGAGTTTGGCTCAGCCTCATTGTCCTGTGTGTGTGTGTGTGTGTGTGTGTGTGTGTGTGTGTGTGTGTGTGTGTGTGTGTGTGTGTGTGTGTGTGTGTGTGTGTGTGTGTAATTAGATGGTAATTTATGGAGTCCCGAGGGTACGTTTACAAAAAAATCAGAAAGACTCTCGACTACATTTTGACATCTTGTTTTTATTCTTTCTCGTCTCTTCTGTCTCTATTCCTTCTGTCTTCTCTCTTTTCTCTGTCTTCTCTCTTCCCTCTGTCTTCTCCCTTCCCTCTGTCTTCTCTCATCTCTCTGTCTTCTCTCTTCTCTCTGTCTTCTCCCTTCGCTCTGTCTTCTCCCTTCCCTCTGTCTTCTCCCTTCCCTCTGTCTTCTCCCTTCCCTCTCTCTTCTCCCTTCCCTCTGTCTTCTCCCTTCCCTCTGTCTTCTCCATTCCCTCTGTCTTCTCCCTTCCCTCTGTCTTCTCTCTTCCCTCTGTCTTCTCCCTTCGCTCCGTCTTCTCCCTTCCCTCTGTCTTCTCTCTGTGTTCTTTCTCTTTCATTAACTCTGTGTCTCAGAGTTAGTGCTCTCTTCTCTCTGTCTTCTCCCTTCTCTCCCTCTGTGTCTTGTCTCTCTTCTGCCTTCTCTCTTCTCTCTCCCTTCTCTCTGTCTTCTCCCTTCTCTCCCTCTCTCTCTCTGTCTTCTCTCTCTTCTGCCTTCTCTCTTCTCTCTCCCTTCTCTCTGCCACCTCTCTGTGTTCTCTCTCTTTCATTAACTGGGTCCCTCTGTGTCTCAGAGTTAGAGTGCTCTCTTCTCTCTGTCTTCTCCCTTCCCTCTGTCTTCTCCTTTCTCTCCCTCTCTCTCTCTGTGTCTTCTCTCTCTTCTGCCTTCTCTCTTCTCTCTGCCTTCTCTCGGTCTTCTCTCTGTCCTCTCTCCTTCTATAACGACACAGGGCGAGACCCAGATGCAGACACAGGAGGCAGATGGTTCGAGTCTCTGATATTTATTGAACAACAAGGGGCTGGCAACAGGCAGGTCGAGGACAGGCAAAATTTCATAAACCAGGTCAGAGTTCCAAACGGTACAGGGCAGGCAAGAGGTCAGGGCAGGCTGAATGGTCAGGTCGGTGGGCTTAGTGTCCGGGCAGGCAAGAGGTCAGAACCGGGAGGACTAGAAAAACAGAGAATAAGAGAAAACAGGAGCTCGGAAAAACATGCTGGTAAGCTTGACAAGACAAACAGAGAACACAGTAATAAATACACAGGGGATAATGGGGAAGATGGGTGACACCTGGAGGAGGTGGAGACCATCACAAAGACACAGATCAAACAGACACTCTTTCTCCTATTTTCTCTCTCTCTCTCTCTCTCTCTCTCTCTCTCTTTCCCTCTCTAATGGCTTTATTGCATGGGAAACATATCTTTACATTGCCAAAGCAAGTGAAGTAGATAATAAACAAAAGTGAAATAAAAATTAAAAAGTGTTGTCACGATGTACAAATAGTGAAGTACAAATCTACATCCCCTCCTCTCTACCTTCATCCCCTCCTCTCTATCTTCATCCCCTCCTCTCTACCTTCATCCCCTCCTCTCTATCTTCATCCCCTCCTCTCTATCTACATCCCCTCCCCTCTACCTTCATCCCCTCCTCTCTACCTTCATCCCCTCCCCTCTACCTTCATCCCCCTCCTCTCTACCTTCATCCCCCTCCTCTCTACCTTCATCCCCTCTCTTCTACCTTCATCCCCTCCTCTCTATCTACATCCCCTTCCTCTCTACCTTCATCCCCCTCCTCTCTATCTTCATCCCGCTCCTCTCTACCTTCATCCCCTCCTCTCTCTCTTCATCCCCTCCTCTCTATCTACATCCCCTCCCCTCTACCTTCATCCCCTCCTCTCTATTTTCATCCCCTCCTCTCTATCTTCATCCCACTCCTCTCTACCTTCATCCCCCTCCTCTCTATCTTCATCCCCTCCTCTCTACCTTCATCCCCTCCTCTCTACCTTCATCCCCTCCTCTCTATCTTCATCCCCTCCTCTCTACCTTCATCCCCTCCTCTCTACCTTCAACCCGCTCCTCCATATCTTCATCCCCTCCTCTCTACCTTCAACCCCTCCTCTCTATTTTCATCCCCCTCCTTTCTAACTTCATCCCATCCTCTCTATCTTCATCCCCTCCTCTCTACCTGCATCCCCTCCTCTCTACCTTCATCCCCTCTTCTCTACCTTCATCCCCTCCTCTCTACCTTCATCCCCTCCTCTCTATCTTCATCCCGCTCCTCTCTACTTCATCCCCTCCTCTCTACCTTCATCCCCCTCCTCTCTATCTTCATCCCCTCCTCTCTACCTTCATCCCCTCCTCTCTACCTTCATTCCCTCCTCTCTACTTCATCCCCTCCTCTCTACCTTCATCCCCCTCCTCTCTATCTTCATCCCCTCCTCTCTACCTTCATCCCCTCCTCTCTACCTTCATTCCCTCCTCTCTATCTTCATCCCCTCCTCTCTACCTTCATCCCCTCCTCTCTATCTTCATCCCCTCCTCTCTACCTTCATCCCTTCCTCTCTACCTTCCTCCCCCTCCTCAGTATTGACCTGATGGGCTGAAACCAGGTCTCTGATATACTACAGCTACAGAGTTCAACAGGACTAATATCTTCAGTGTGTCTGTGTGTGTGTGTGTGTGTGTGTGTGTGTGTGTGTGTGTGTGTGTGTGTGTGTGTGGATCATCAATCCTGTTCTATAGATGAGGCTCGATATGTGTCTGTGTCTGTCTATCTGTGTGTGTCTGTCTATCTGTGTGTGTGTGTCTATCTGTGTGTGTGTGTGTGTCTGTGTCTGTGTCTGTGTCTGTGTCTGTGCGTGTACGTGTACGTGTGCGTGTGTGTGTGTGTGTGTGTGTGTGTGTGTGTGTCTGGCTATCTGTGTGTGTCTGTCTATCTGTGTGTGTGTGTGCGTGTCTGGCTATGTGTGTGTGTCTGTCTATCTGTGTGTGTGTGTGTGTGTGTGTGTGTGTGTGTGTGTGTGTGTGTGTGTGTGTGTGTGTGTGTGTGTGTGTGTGTGTGTGTGTGTGTGTGTGTGTGTGTGTGGCCGGCGACAGGGACAACAATAACAGTGAGATGTGGGTCAGGGGCTGGTGTTGTTGTTGCCGTTGGCTACGAGGCTGGCTATATTGTTTGTGTGCGGTCAAGCGTGTGTGTTGTTAGAGAGGGACAGAAACACACACTAAGACTAGTATACACACACACATGACTAGTCACACACACTAAGACTAGTATACAGACACACATGACTAGTCACACACACTAAGACTAGTATACACACACACATGACTAGTCACACACACTAAGACTAGTATACACACACACATGACTAGTCACACACACTAAGACTAGTATACACACACACATGACTAGTATACACACACACATGACTAGTCACACACACTAAGACTAGTATACACACACACATGACTAGTCACACACACTAAGACTAGTATACACACACACATGACTAGTCACACACACTAAATCTGAGGGTAGCCTTCCAGAGGGACATCAGAGACTGTAACGTCCTTTGCTTCACAGAAACATGGCTCACTGGAGAGACGCTATCGGAGTCGGTGCAGCCAGCTGGTTTCTTCACGCATCGCGCCGACATAAACAAGCACCTCTCTGGTAAGAAGAAGAGTGGGGGTGTATGCCTCATGGTTAACGAGACGTGGTGTGATCATAACAACATACAGGAACTCAAGTCCTTCTGTTCACCTGATTTAGAATTCCTCACAATCAAATGTCGACCGCATTATCTACCAAGAGAATTCTCTTCGATTATAATCACAGCCGTATATATTCCCCCCCAAGCAGACACATCGATGGCTCTGAACAAACTTTATTTGACTCTTTGCAAACTGGAATCCACATATCCGGAGGCTGCGTTCATTGAAGCTGGGGATTTTAACAAGGCTAGTCTGAAAACAAGACTCCCTAAATTCTATCAGCATATTGATTGTGCTACCAGGGCTGGTAAAACCCTGGATCATTGTTATTCTAACTTCCGCAACGCATATAAGGCACTCCCCAGCCCTCCTTTCGGAAAAACTGACCACGACTCCATTTTGTTGCTTCCAGCCTACAGACAGGCTTGATTACCAACAACGACGAGACGGCCTACAGGGAGGAGGTGAGGGCCCTCGGAGTGTGGTGTCAGGAAAATTTTAAAAATAACCTCACACTCAACGTCAACAAAACAAAGGAGATGATTGTGGACTTCAGGAAACAGCAGAGGGAGCAGCCCTGTATCTACATTGACGGGACAGTAGTGGAGAGGGTAGTAAGTTTTAAGTTCCTCGGCGTACACATCACAGACAAACTGAATTGGTCTACCCACACAGACAGCATCGTGAAGAAGGTGCAGCAGCGCCTCTTCAACCTCAGGAGGCTGAAGAAATTTGACTTGTCACCAATAGGACTCACAAACTTTTACAGATGCACAATCGAGAGCATCCTGTCGGGCTGTATCACCGCCTGGTACGGCAACTGCTACAACTGCTTACAACCGTATGGCTCTCCAGAGGGTAGTGAGGTCTGCACAACGCATCACCGGGGGCAGACTACCTGCTCTCCAGAGGGTAGTGAGGTCTGCACAACGCATCACCGGGGGCAAACTACCTGCCCTCTAGGACACCTACAGCACCTAATGTCACAGGAAGACCAAAAAGATCATCAAGGACAACAACCATCCGAGCCACTGCCTGTTCACCCTGCTATCATCCAGAAGGCGAGGTCAGTACAGGTGCATCAAAGTTGGGACTGAGAGACTGAAAAACAGCTTCTGTCTCAAGGCCATCAGACTGTTAGACAGCCACCACTAACATTGAGTGGCTGCTGCCAACATTGAGACCCGATCGCATTAGAATTAAGATGTACACACACAGCCACCCAACCTTACACCCACCCACCCACCCACCCACCCACCCACCCACCCACCCACACACACACCCACCCACCCACACACACCCACACACACACACACACACACACACAGAAAAGACAGACCAGGGCTGCCAAGGTAATGAAGGGAATAAAAACGGCTATTGAAGATTTGATATGAGGAAAATTCTGTGAAAATATAATAACTCTCTCTTCATCATCCACTCTCTCTCTCCTCTCCTTCGTCTCTCTCTCTCTCCTCTCCTCCTTCCCCTCTCTCTCTCCTCTCCTTCGTCTCTCTCTCTCTCTCCTCTCCTTCTTCCCCTCTCTCTCTCCTCTCCTTCGTCTCTCTCTATCTCCTCTCCTCCTTCCCCTCTCTCTCTCCTCTTCTTCATCTCTCTCTCTCTCCTCTCCTCCATCCCCTCTCTCTCCTCTCATTCGTCTCTATCTCTCCTCTCCTAATTTGTCTCTCTCTCTCCTCCCCTTCTTTGTCTCTTTCTCTCTCCTCTTCTCCATAGTTTCTCTGTCTCTCCCCTCCTTCCTCTCCCTTTCTCCTCCGTTGTAATTGAGTCCTAGACATTAAAACACTTTAATTTCCTAATTTTCGTTACATTTCTTATTTTGGTGTCAAATCTACTTTTTTATGAGTTACGGTAGACCATGTTCACACTGGATTCCTGAAGGGTGTGTGTGTGTGTGTGTGTGTGTGTGTGTGTGTGTGTGTGCTGCTTAGACATAAAGACAGGGGAGCACAGTGAATCTGTGATGGGTGTGTAGTATATACAGTCTCTCCCTGTGTCTGTCTGCCTCTAAGTCTGTCTGTCTGTCTGTCTGTCTGTCTGTCTGTCTGTCGCTGTGTCTGTCTGCCTCTAAATCTGTCTGTCTGTCTGTCTGTCTGTCTCTCTGTCTTTCTATCCTCCTCTATCTATACTTCTCTCTCTGTCTTTCTCCATTTATTTCTCTTTCTCTCCTCTCTGTCTTTCTTTCTCTATCCTCCTCTCTCTCTTCTCTCTCCTCTCTCTCTGTCTTTCTTTCTCTATCCTCCTCTCTCTCTTCTCTCTCCTCTCTCTCTGTCTTTCTCTCACTATCTTTCTCCATCTATCTCTTTCTCTCTCCGTCCCATAGACAGACCAGTCCACTCCACATTAACATAGACAGACCACTCCACTCTTCAGGTGCATTAACATATAAATAACATCACACACTATTACCGAACACAGGTCCTGATGAAAAAGCTTTTAACCTAATTATCTCAGACCTGCCTATTGTTATTATAGTTATGGAGTGTGTGATTATTCTAGATGATGCCATTGTTATTATGGCCGGAGTGTTTTAATGTCTGTGAGACTCACTGTCTGTCTGTATGAGAGA
>NC_092159.1:3043880-3086380 GCF_045791955.1 Oncorhynchus clarkii lewisi | reverse complement strand
TTACTCTGTCTATCTATCTGTTGTGCAGGGTCAGCAGGGCTTTGTTCCAGCCCTGCTCTGAGACATGTTACTCTGTCTATCTATCTGTTGTCCAGGGTCAGCAGGGCTTTGTTCCAGCCCTGCTCTGAGACATGTTACTCTGTCTATCTATCTGTTGTCCAGGGTCAGCAGGGCTTTGTTCCAGCCCTGCTCTGAGACATGTTACTCTGTCTATCTATCTGTTGTGCAGGGTCAGCAGGGCTTTGTTCCAGCCCTGCTCTGAGACATGTTACTCTGTCTATCTATCTGTTGTGCAGGGTCAGCAGGGCTTTGTTCCAGCCCTGCTCTGAGACATGTTACTCTGTCTATCTATCTGTTGTGCAGGGTCAGCAGGGCTTTGTTCCAGCCCTGCTCTGAGACATGTTACTCTGTCTATCTATCTGTTGTGCAGGGTCAGCAGGGCTTTGTTCCAGCCCTGCTCTGAGACATGTTACTCTGTCTATCTATCTGTTGTGCAGGGTCAGCAGGGCTTTGTTCCAGCCCTGCTCTGAGACATGTTACTCTGTCTATCTATCTGTTGTCTAGGGTCAGCAGGGCTTTGTTCCAGCCCTGCTCTGAGACATGTTACTCTGTCTATCTATCTGTTGTCCAGGGTCAGCAGGGCTTTGTTCCAGCCCTGCTCTGAGACATGTTACTCTGTCTATCTATCTGTTGTCCAGGGTCAGCAGGGCTTTGTTCCAGCCCTGCTCTGAGACATGTTACTCTGTCTATCTATCTGTTGTGCAGGGTCAGCAGGGCTTTGTTCCAGCCCTGCTCTGAGACATGTTACTCTGTCTATCTATCTGTTGTGCAGGGTCAGCAGGGCTTTGTTCCAGCCCTGCTCTGAGACATGTTACTCTGTCTATCTATCTGTTGTGCAGGGTCAGCAGGGCTTTGTTCCAGCCCTGCTCTGAGACATGTTACTCTGTCTATCTATCTGTTGTGCAGGGTCAGCAGGGCTTTGTTCCAGCCCTGCTCTGAGACATGTTACTCTGTCTATCTATCTGTTGTGCAGGGTCAGCAGGGCTTTGTTCCAGCCCTGCTCTGAGACATGTTACTCTGTCTATCTATCTGTTGTCTAGGGTCAGCAGGGCTTTGTTCCAGCCCTGCTCTGAGACATGTTACTCTGTCTATCTATCTGTTGTGCAGGGTCAGCAGGGCTTTGTTCCAGCCCTGCTCTGAGACATGTTACTCTGTCTATCTATCTGTTGTGCAGGGTCAGCAGGGCTTTGTTCCAGCCCTGCTCTGAGACATGTTACTCTGTCTATCTATCTGTTGTGCAGGGTCAGCAGGGCTTTGTTCCAGCCCTGCTCTGAGACATGTTACTCTGTCTATCTATCTGTTGTCTAGGGTCAGCAGGGCTTTGTTCCAGCCCTGCTCTGAGACATGTTACTCTGTCTATCTATCTGTTGTGCAGGGTCAGCAGGGCTTTGTTCCAGCCCTGCTCTGAGACATGTTACTCTGTCTATCTATCTGTTGTCAGGGTCAGCAGGGCTTTGTTCCAGCCCTGCTCTGAGACATGTTACTCTGTCTATCTATCTGTTGTGCAGGGTCAGCAGGGCTTTGTTCCAGCCCTGCTCTGAGACATGTTACTCTGTCTATCTATCTGTTGTGCAGGGTCAGCAGGGCTTTGTTCCAGCCCTGCTCTGAGACATGTTACTCTGTCTATCTATCTGTTGTCCAGGGTCAGCAGGGCTTTGTTCCAGCCCTGCTCTGAGACATGTTACTCTGTCTATCTATCTGTTGTGCAGGGTCAGCAGGGCTTTGTTCCAGCCCTGCTCTGAGACATGTTACTCTGTCTATCTATCTGTTGTCCAGGGTCAGCAGGGCTTTGTTCCAGCCCTGCTCTGAGACATGTTACTCTGTCTATCTATCTGTTGTCCAGGGTCAGCAGGGCTTTGTTCCAGCCCTGCTCTGAGACATGTTACTC
This sequence comes from Oncorhynchus clarkii lewisi, assembly GCF_045791955.1. Taxonomy (NCBI): domain Eukaryota; kingdom Metazoa; phylum Chordata; class Actinopteri; order Salmoniformes; family Salmonidae; genus Oncorhynchus; species Oncorhynchus clarkii. Next base: position 3,084,432 of record NC_092159.1, on the reverse strand, counting down.
TGTCTATCTATCTGTTGTGCAGGGTCAGCAGGGCTTTGTTCCAGCCCTGCTCTGAGACATGTTACTCTGTCTATCTATCTGTTGTGCAGGGTCAGCAGGGCTTTGTTCCAGCCCTGCTCTGAGACATGTTACTCTGTCTATCTATCTGTTGTGCAGGGTCAGCAGGGCTTTGTTCCAGCCCTGCTCTGAGACATGTTACTCTGTCTATCTATCTGTTGTGCAGGGTCAGCAGGGCTTTGTTCCAGCCCTGCTCTGAGACATGTTACTCTGTCTATCTATCTGTTGTCTAGGGTCAGCAGGGCTTTGTTCCAGCCCTGCTCTGAGACATGTTACTCTGTCTATCTATCTGTTGTCCAGGGTCAGCAGGGCTTTGTTCCAGCCCTGCTCTGAGACATGTTACTCTGTCTATCTATCTGTTGTCTAGGGTCAGCAGGGCTTTGTTCCAGCCCTGCTCTGAGACATGTTACTCTGTCTATCTATCTGTTGTCCAGGGTCAGCAGGGCTTTGTTCCAGCCCTGCTCTGAGACATGTTACTCTGTCTATCTATCTGTTGTGCAGGGTCAGCAGGGCCAGCCCTGCTCTGAGACATGTTACTCTGTCTATCTATCTGTTGTCCAGGGTCAGCAGGGCTTTGTTCCAGCCCTGCTCTGAGACATGTTACTCTGTCTATCTATCTGTTGTGCAGGGTCAGCAGGGCTTTGTTCCAGCCCTGCTCTGAGACATGTTACTCTGTCTATCTATCTGTTGTCTAGGGTCAGCAGGGCTTTGTTCCAGCCCTGCTCTGAGACATGTTACTCTGTCTATCTATCTGTTGTGCAGGGTCAGCAGGGCTTTGTTCCAGCCCTGCTCTGAGACATGTTACTCTGTCTATCTATCTGTTGTCCAGGGTCAGCCCTGCTCTGAGACATGTTACTCTGTCTATCTATCTGTTGTCCAGGGTCAGCCCTGCTCTGAGACATGTTACTCTGTCTATCTATCTGTTGTGCAGGGTCAGCAGGGCTTTGTTCCAGCCCTGCTCTGAGACATGTTACTCTGTCTATCTATCTGTTGTGCAGGGTCAGCAGGGCTTTGTTCCAGCCCTGCTCTGAGACATGTTACTCTGTCTATCTATCTGTTGTGCAGGGTCAGCAGGGCTTTGTTCCAGCCCTGCTCTGAGACATGTTACTCTGTCTATCTATCTGTTGTCAGGGTCAGCAGGGCTTTGTTCCAGCCCTGCTCTGAGACATGTTACTCTGTCTATCTATCTGTTGTCAGGGTCAGCAGGGCTTTGTTCCAGCCCTGCTCTGAGACATGTTACTCTGTCTATCTATCTGTTGTGCAGGGTCAGCAGGGCTTTGTTCCAGCCCTGCTCTGAGACATGTTACTCTGTCTATCTATCTGTTGTGCAGGGTCAGCAGGGCTTTGTTCCAGCCCTGCTCTGAGACATGTTACTCTGTCTATCTATCTGTTGTCAGGGTCAGCAGGGCTTTGTTCCAGCCCTGCTCTGAGACATGTTACTCTGTCTATCTATCTGTTGTCTAGGGTCAGCAGGGCTTTGTTCCAGCCCTGCTCTGAGACATGTTACTCTGTCTATCTATCTGTTGTGGAGGGTCAGCAGGGCTTTGTTCCAGCCCTGCTCTGAGACATGTTACTCTGTCTATCTATCTGTTGTGCAGGGTCAGCAGGGCTTTGTTCCAGCCCTGCTCTGAGACATGTTACTCTGTCTATCTATCTGTTGTGCAGGGTCAGCAGGGCTTTGTTCCAGCCCTGCTCTGAGACATGTTACTCTGTCTATCTATCTGTTGTCTAGGGTCAGCAGGGCTTTGTTCCAGCCCTGCTCTGAGACATGTTACTCTGTCTATCTATCTGTTGTGCAGGGTCAGCAGGGCTTTGTTCCAGCCCTGCTCTGAGACATGTTACTCTGTCTATCTATCTGTTGTGCAGGGTCAGCAGGGCTTTGTTCCAGCCCTGCTCTGAGACATGTTACTCTGTCTATCTATCTGTTGTGCAGGGTCAGCAGGGCTTTGTTCCAGCCCTGCTCTGAGACATGTTACTCTGTCTATCTATCTGTTGTCCAGGGTCAGCAGGGCTTTGTTCCAGCCCTGCTCTGAGACATGTTACTCTGTCTATCTATCTGTTGTGCAGGGTCAGCAGGGCTTTGTTCCAGCCCTGCTCTGAGACATGTTACTCTGTCTATCTATCTGTTGTCAGGGTCAGCAGGGCTTTGTTCCAGCCCTGCTCTGAGACATGTTACTCTGTCTATCTATCTGTTGTGCAGGGTCAGCAGGGCTTTGTTCCAGCCCTGCTCTGAGACATGTTACTCTGTCTATCTATCTGTTGTGCAGGGTCAGCAGGGCTTTGTTCCAGCCCTGCTCTGAGACATGTTACTCTGTCTATCTATCTGTTGTGCAGGGTCAGCAGGGCTTTGTTCCAGCCCTGCTCTGAGACATGTTACTCTGTCTATCTATCTGTTGTCTAGGGTCAGCAGGGCTTTGTTCCAGCCCTGCTCTGAGACATGTTACTCTGTCTATCTATCTGTTGTCCAGGGTCAGCAGGGCTTTGTTCCAGCCCTGCTCTGAGACATGTTACTCTGTCTATCTATCTGTTGTGCAGGGTCAGCAGGGCTTTGTTCCAGCCCTGCTCTGAGACATGTTACTCTGTCTATCTATCTGTTGTGCAGGGTCAGCAGGGCTTTGTTCCAGCCCTGCTCTGAGACATGTTACTCTGTCTATCTATCTGTTGTGCAGGGTCAGCAGGGCTTTGTTCCAGCCCTGCTCTGAGACATGTTACTCTGTCTATCTATCTGTTGTGCAGGGTCAGCAGGGCTTTGTTCCAGCCCTGCTCTGAGACATGTTGTGCAGGGTCTCTGCTCTATCTATCTGTTGTCTAGGGTCAGCAGGGGCTTTGTTCCAGCCCTGCTCTGAGACATGTTACTCTGTCTATCTATCTGTTGTGCAGGGTCAGCAGGGCTTTGTTCCAGCCCTGCTCTGAGACATGTTACTCTGTCTATCTATCTGTTGTGCAGGGTCAGCAGGGCTTTGTTCCAGCCCTGCTCTGAGACATGTTACTCTGTCTATCTATCTGTTGTCTAGGGTCAGCAGGGCTTTGTTCCAGCCCTGCTCTGAGACATGTTACTCTGTCTATCTATCTGTTGTCTAGGGTCAGCAGGGCTTTGTTCCAGCCCTGCTCTGAGACATGTTACTCTGTCTATCTATCTGTTGTGCAGGGTCAGCAGGGCTTTGTTCCAGCCCTGCTCTGAGACATGTTACTCTGTCTATCTATCTGTTGTGCAGGGTCAGCAGGGCTTTGTTCCAGCCCTGCTCTGAGACATGTTACTCTGTCTATCTATCTGTTGTGCAGGGTCAGCAGGGCTTTGTTCCAGCCCTGCTCTGAGACATGTTACTCTGTCTATCTATCTGTTGTGCAGGGTCAGCAGGGCTTTGTTCCAGCCCTGCTCTGAGACATGTTACTCTGTCTATCTATCTGTTGTGCAGGGTCAGCAGGGCTTTGTTCCAGCCCTGCTCTGAGACATGTTACTCTGTCTATCTATCTGTTGTGCAGGGTCAGCAGGGCTTTGTTCCAGCCCTGCTCTGAGACATGTTACTCTGTCTATCTATCTGTTGTGCAGGGTCAGCAGGGCTTTGTTCCAGCCCTGCTCTGAGACATGTTACTCTGTCTATCTATCTGTTGTGCAGGGTCAGCAGGGCTTTGTTCCAGCCCTGCTCTGAGACATGTTACTCTGTCTATCTATCTGTTGTCTAGGGTCAGCAGGGCTTTGTTCCAGCCCTGCTCTGAGACATGTTACTCTGTCTATCTATCTGTTGTCAGGGTCAGCAGGGCTTTGTTCCAGCCCTGCTCTGAGACATGTTACTCTGTCTATCTATCTGTTGTGCAGGGTCAGCAGGGCTTTGTTCCAGCCCTGCTCTGAGACATGTTACTCTGTCTATCTATCTGTTGTGCAGGGTCAGCAGGGCTTTGTTCCAGCCCTGCTCTGAGACATGTTACTCTGTCTATCTATCTGTTGTGCAGGGTCAGCAGGGCTTTGTTCCAGCCCTGCTCTGAGACATGTTACTCTGTCTATCTATCTGTTGTGCAGGGTCAGCAGGGCTTTGTTCCAGCCCTGCTCTGAGACATGTTACTCTGTCTATCTATCTGTTGTGCAGGGTCAGCAGGGCTTTGTTCCAGCCCTGCTCTGAGACATGTTACTCTGTCTATCTATCTGTTGTGCAGGGTCAGCAGGGCTTTGTTCCAGCCCTGCTCTGAGACATGTTACTCTGTCTATCTATCTGTTGTGCAGGGTCAGCAGGGCTTTGTTCCAGCCCTGCTCTGAGACATGTTACTCTGTCTATCTATCTGTTGTCTAGGGTCAGCAGGGCTTTGTTCCAGCCCTGCTCTGAGACATGTTACTCTGTCTATCTATCTGTTGTCCAGGGTCAGCAGGGCTTTGTTCCAGCCCTGCTCTGAGACATGTTACTCTGTCTATCTATCTGTTGTCAGGGTCAGCAGGGCTTTGTTCCAGCCCTGCTCTGAGACATGTTACTCTGTCTATCTATCTGTTGTGCAGGGTCAGCAGGGCTTTGTTCCAGCCCTGCTCTGAGACATGTTACTCTGTCTATCTATCTGTTGTGCAGGGTCAGCAGGGCTTTGTTCCAGCCCTGCTCTGAGACATGTTACTCTGTCTATCTATCTGTTGTGCAGGGTCAGCAGGGCTTTGTTCCAGCCCTGCTCTGAGACATGTTACTCTGTCTATCTATCTGTTGTGCAGGGTCAGCAGGGCTTTGTTCCAGCCCTGCTCTGAGACATGTTACTCTGTCTATCTATCTGTTGTGCAGGGTCAGCAGGGCTTTGTTCCAGCCCTGCTCTGAGACATGTTACTCTGTCTATCTATCTGTTGTGCAGGGTCAGCAGGGCTTTGTTCCAGCCCTGCTCTGAGACATGTTACTCTGTCTATCTATCTGTTGTCTAGGGTCAGCAGGGCTTTGTTCCAGCCCTGCTCTGAGACATGTTACTCTGTCTATCTATCTGTTGTCAGCAGGGCTAGGGTCAGCAGGGCTTTGTTCCAGCCCTGCTCTGAGACATGTTACTCTGTCTATCTATCTGTTGTGCAGGGTCAGCAGGGCTTTGTTCCAGCCCTGCTCTGAGACATGTTACTCTGTCTATCTATCTGTTGTGCAGGGTCAGCAGGGCTTTGTTCCAGCCCTGCTCTGAGACATGTTACTCTGTCTATCTATCTGTTGTGCAGGGTCAGCAGGGCTTTGTTCCAGCCCTGCTCTGAGACATGTTACTCTGTCTATCTATCTGTTGTGCAGGGTCAGCAGGGCTTTGTTCCAGCCCTGCTCTGAGACATGTTACTCTGTCTATCTATCTGTTGTCTAGGGTCAGCAGGGCTTTGTTCCAGCCCTGCTCTGAGACATGTTACTCTGTCTATCTATCTGTTGTGCAGGGTCAGCAGGGCTTTGTTCCAGCCCTGCTCTGAGACATGTTACTCTGTCTATCTATCTGTTGTGCAGGGTCAGCAGGGCTTTGTTCCAGCCCTGCTCTGAGACATGTTACTCTGTCTATCTATCTGTTGTGCAGGGTCAGCAGGGCTTTGTTCCAGCCCTGCTCTGAGACATGTTACTCTGTCTATCTATCTGTTGTCTAGGGTCAGCAGGGCTTTGTTCCAGCCCTGCTCTGAGACATGTTACTCTGTCTATCTATCTGTTGTGCAGGGTCAGCAGGGCTTTGTTCCAGCCCTGCTCTGAGACATGTTACTCTGTCTATCTATCTGTTGTGCAGGGTCAGCAGGGCTTTGTTCCAGCCCTGCTCTGAGACATGTTACTCTGTCTATCTATCTGTTGTGCAGGGTCAGCAGGGCTTTGTTCCAGCCCTGCTCTGAGACATGTTACTCTGTCTATCTATCTGTTGTGCAGGGTCAGCAGGGCTTTGTTCCAGCCCTGCTCTGAGACATGTTACTCTGTCTATCTATCTGTTGTCTAGGGTCAGCAGGGCTTTGTTCCAGCCCTGCTCTGAGACATGTTACTCTGTCTATCTATCTGTTGTGCAGGGTCAGCAGGGCTTTGTTCCAGCCCTGCTCTGAGACATGTTACTCTGTCTATCTATCTGTTGTGCAGGGTCAGCAGGGCTTTGTTCCAGCCCTGCTCTGAGACATGTTACTCTGTCTATCTATCTGTTGTGCAGGGTCAGCAGGGCTTTGTTCCAGCCCTGCTCTGAGACATGTTACTCTGTCTATCTATCTGTTGTCTAGGGTCAGCAGGGCTTTGTTCCAGCCCTGCTCTGAGACATGTTACTCTGTCTATCTATCTGTTGTGCAGGGTCAGCAGGGCTTTGTTCCAGCCCTGCTCTGAGACATGTTACTCTGTCTATCTATCTGTTGTGCAGGGTCAGCAGGGCTTTGTTCCAGCCCTGCTCTGAGACATGTTACTCTGTCTATCTATCTGTTGTGCAGGGTCAGCAGGGCTTTGTTCCAGCCCTGCTCTGAGACATGTTACTCTGTCTATCTATCTGTTGTGCAGGGTCAGCAGGGCTTTGTTCCAGCCCTGCTCTGAGACATGTTACTCTGTCTATCTATCTGTTGTCCAGGGTCAGCAGGGCTTTGTTCCAGCCCTGCTCTGAGACATGTTACTCTGTCTATCTATCTGTTGTCTAGGGTCAGCAGGGCTTTGTTCCAGCCCTGCTCTGAGACATGTTACTCTGTCTATCTATCTGTTGTGCAGGGTCAGCAGGGCTTTGTTCCAGCCCTGCTCTGAGACATGTTACTCTGTCTATCTATCTGTTGTGCAGGGTCAGCAGGGCTTTGTTCCAGCCCTGCTCTGAGACATGTTACTCTGTCTATCTATCTGTTGTCTAGGGTCAGCAGGGCTTTGTTCCAGCCCTGCTCTGAGACATGTTACTCTGTCTATCTATCTGTTGTGCAGGGTCAGCAGGGCTTTGTTCCAGCCCTGCTCTGAGACATGTTACTCTGTCTATCTATCTGTTGTGCAGGGTCAGCAGGGCTTTGTTCCAGCCCTGCTCTGAGACATGTTACTCTGTCTATCTATCTGTTGTGCAGGGTCAGCAGGGCTTTGTTCCAGCCCTGCTCTGAGACATGTTACTCTGTCTATCTATCTGTTGTGCAGGGTCAGCAGGGCTTTGTTCCAGCCCTGCTCTGAGACATGTTACTCTGTCTATCTATCTGTTGTCTAGGGTCAGCAGGGCTTTGTTCCAGCCCTGCTCTGAGACATGTTACTCTGTCTATCTATCTGTTGTGCAGGGTCAGCAGGGCTTTGTTCCAGCCCTGCTCTGAGACATGTTACTCTGTCTATCTATCTGTTGTGCAGGGTCAGCAGGGCTTTGTTCCAGCCCTGCTCTGAGACATGTTACTCTGTCTATCTATCTGTTGTGCAGGGTCAGCAGGGCTTTGTTCCAGCCCTGCTCTGAGACATGTTACTCTGTCTATCTATCTGTTGTGCAGGGTCAGCAGGGCTTTGTTCCAGCCCTGCTCTGAGACATGTTACTCTGTCTATCTATCTGTTGTCTAGGGTCAGCAGGGCTTTGTTCCAGCCCTGCTCTGAGACATGTTACTCTGTCTATCTATCTGTTGTGCAGGGTCAGCAGGGCTTTGTTCCAGCCCTGCTCTGAGACATGTTACTCTGTCTATCTATCTGTTGTGCAGGGTCAGCAGGGCTTTGTTCCAGCCCTGCTCTGAGACATGTTACTCTGTCTATCTATCTGTTGTGCAGGGTCAGCAGGGCTTTGTTCCAGCCCTGCTCTGAGACATGTTACTCTGTCTATCTATCTGTTGTGCAGGGTCAGCAGGGCTTTGTTCCAGCCCTGCTCTGAGACATGTTACTCTGTCTATCTATCTGTTGTGCAGGGTCAGCAGGGCTTTGTTCCAGCCCTGCTCTGAGACATGTTACTCTGTCTATCTATCTGTTGTCTAGGGTCAGCAGGGCTTTGTTCCAGCCCTGCTCTGAGACATGTTACTCTGTCTATCTATCTGTTGTGCAGGGTCAGCAGGGCTTTGTTCCAGCCCTGCTCTGAGACATGTTACTCTGTCTATCTATCTGTTGTGCAGGGTCAGCAGGGCTTTGTTCCAGCCCTGCTCTGAGACATGTTACTCTGTCTATCTATCTGTTGTCTAGGGTCAGCAGGGCTTTGTTCCAGCCCTGCTCTGAGACATGTTACTCTGTCTATCTATCTGTTGTGCAGGGTCAGCAGGGCTTTGTTCCAGCCCTGCTCTGAGACATGTTACTCTGTCTATCTATCTGTTGTGCAGGGTCAGCAGGGCTTTGTTCCAGCCCTGCTCTGAGACATGTTACTCTGTCTATCTATCTGTTGTGCAGGGTCAGCAGGGCTTTGTTCCAGCCCTGCTCTGAGACATGTTACTCTGTCTATCTATCTGTTGTGCAGGGTCAGCAGGGCTTTGTTCCAGCCCTGCTCTGAGACATGTTACTCTGTCTATCTATCTGTTGTCTAGGGTCAGCAGGGCTTTGTTCCAGCCCTGCTCTGAGACATGTTACTCTGTCTATCTATCTGTTGTGCAGGGTCAGCAGGGCTTTGTTCCAGCCCTGCTCTGAGACATGTTACTCTGTCTATCTATCTGTTGTGCAGGGTCAGCAGGGCTTTGTTCCAGCCCTGCTCTGAGACATGTTACTCTGTCTATCTATCTGTTGTGCAGGGTCAGCAGGGCTTTGTTCCAGCCCTGCTCTGAGACATGTTACTCTGTCTATCTATCTGTTGTGCAGGGTCAGCAGGGCTTTGTTCCAGCCCTGCTCTGAGACATGTTACTCTGTCTATCTATCTGTTGTGCAGGGTCAGCAGGGCTTTGTTCCAGCCCTGCTCTGAGACATGTTACTCTGTCTATCTATCTGTTGTGCAGGGTCAGCAGGGCTTTGTTCCAGCCCTGCTCTGAGACATGTTACTCTGTCTATCTATCTGTTGTGCAGGGTCAGCAGGGCTTTGTTCCAGCCCTGCTCTGAGACATGTTACTCTGTCTATCTATCTGTTGTCTAGGGTCAGCAGGGCTTTGTTCCAGCCCTGCTCTGAGACATGTTACTCTGTCTATCTATCTGTTGTGCAGGGTCAGCAGGGCTTTGTTCCAGCCCTGCTCTGAGACATGTTACTCTGTCTATCTATCTGTTGTCCAGGGTCAGCAGGGCTTTGTTCCAGCCCTGCTCTGAGACATGTTACTCTGTCTATCTATCTGTTGTGCAGGGTCAGCAGGGCTTTGTTCCAGCCCTGCTCTGAGACATGTTACTCTGTCTATCTATCTGTTGTGCAGGGTCAGCAGGGCTTTGTTCCAGCCCTGCTCTGAGACATGTTACTCTGTCTATCTATCTGTTGTGCAGGGTCAGCAGGGCTTTGTTCCAGCCCTGCTCTGAGACATGTTACTCTGTCTATCTATCTGTTGTCTAGGGTCAGCAGGGCTTTGTTCCAGCCCTGCTCTGAGACATGTTACTCTGTCTATCTATCTGTTGTGCAGGGTCAGCAGGGCTTTGTTCCAGCCCTGCTCTGAGACATGTTACTCTGTCTATCTATCTGTTGTGCAGGGTCAGCAGGGCTTTGTTCCAGCCCTGCTCTGAGACATGTTACTCTGTCTATCTATCTGTTGTGCAGGGTCAGCAGGGCTTTGTTCCAGCCCTGCTCTGAGACATGTTACTCTGTCTATCTATCTGTTGTCCAGGGTCAGCAGGGCTTTGTTCCAGCCCTGCTCTGAGACATGTTACTCTGTCTATCTATCTGTTGTCTAGGGTCAGCAGGGCTTTGTTCCAGCCCTGCTCTGAGACATGTTACTCTGTCTATCTATCTGTTGTCCAGGGTCAGCAGGGCTTTGTTCCAGCCCTGCTCTGAGACATGTTACTCTGTCTATCTATCTGTTGTGCAGGGTCAGCAGGGCTTTGTTCCAGCCCTGCTCTGAGACATGTTACTCTGTCTATCTATCTGTTGTCCAGGGTCAGCAGGGCTTTGTTCCAGCCCTGCTCTGAGACATGTTACTCTGTCTATCTATCTGTTGTGCAGGGTCAGCAGGGCTTTGTTCCAGCCCTGCTCTGAGACATGTTACTCTGTCTATCTATCTGTTGTCTAGGGTCAGCAGGGCTTTGTTCCAGCCCTGCTCTGAGACATGTTACTCTGTCTATCTATCTGTTGTGCAGGGTCAGCAGGGCTTTGTTCCAGCCCTGCTCTGAGACATGTTACTCTGTCTATCTATCTGTTGTGCAGGGTCAGCAGGGCTTTGTTCCAGCCCTGCTCTGAGACATGTTACTCTGTCTATCTATCTGTTGTGCAGGGTCAGCAGGGCTTTGTTCCAGCCCTGCTCTGAGACATGTTACTCTGTCTATCTATCTGTTGTCCAGGGTCAGCAGGGCTTTGTTCCAGCCCTGCTCTGAGACATGTTACTCTGTCTATCTATCTGTTGTCCAGGGTCAGCAGGGCTTTGTTCCAGCCCTGCTCTGAGACATGTTACTCTGTCTATCTATCTGTTGTGCAGGGTCAGCAGGGCTTTGTTCCAGCCCTGCTCTGAGACATGTTACTCTGTCTATCTATCTGTTGTGCAGGGTCAGCAGGGCTTTGTTCCAGCCCTGCTCTGAGACATGTTACTCTGTCTATCTATCTGTTGTCAGGGTCAGCAGGGCTTTGTTCCAGCCCTGCTCTGAGACATGTTACTCTGTCTATCTATCTGTTGTGCAGGGTCAGCAGGGCTTTGTTCCAGCCCTGCTCTGAGACATGTTACTCTGTCTATCTATCTGTTGTGCAGGGTCAGCAGGGCTTTGTTCCAGCCCTGCTCTGAGACATGTTACTCTGTCTATCTATCTGTTGTGCAGGGTCAGCAGGGCTTTGTTCCAGCCCTGCTCTGAGACATGTTACTCTGTCTATCTATCTGTTGTCTAGGGTCAGCAGGGCTTTGTTCCAGCCCTGCTCTGAGACATGTTACTCTGTCTATCTATCTGTTGTGCAGGGTCAGCAGGGCTTTGTTCCAGCCCTGCTCTGAGACATGTTACTCTGTCTATCTATCTGTTGTGCAGGGTCAGCAGGGCTTTGTTCCAGCCCTGCTCTGAGACATGTTACTCTGTCTATCTATCTGTTGTGCAGGGTCAGCAGGGCTTTGTTCCAGCCCTGCTCTGAGACATGTTACTCTGTCTATCTATCTGTTGTGCAGGGTCAGCAGGGCTTTGTTCCAGCCCTGCTCTGAGACATGTTACTCTGTCTATCTATCTGTTGTGCAGGGTCAGCAGGGCTTTGTTCCAGCCCTGCTCTGAGACATGTTACTCTGTCTATCTATCTGTTGTGCAGGGTCAGCAGGGCTTTGTTCCAGCCCTGCTCTGAGACATGTTACTCTGTCTATCTATCTGTTGTGCAGGGTCAGCAGGGCTTTGTTCCAGCCCTGCTCTGAGACATGTTACTCTGTCTATCTATCTGTTGTGCAGGGTCAGCAGGGCTTTGTTCCAGCCCTGCTCTGAGACATGTTACTCTGTCTATCTATCTGTTGTGCAGGGTCAGCAGGGCTTTGTTCCAGCCCTGCTCTGAGACATGTTACTCTGTCTATCTATCTGTTGTGCAGGGTCAGCAGGGCTTTGTTCCAGCCCTGCTCTGAGACATGTTACTCTGTCTATCTATCTGTTGTGCAGGGTCAGCAGGGCTTTGTTCCAGCCCTGCTCTGAGACATGTTACTCTGTCTATCTATCTGTTGTGCAGGGTCAGCAGGGCTTTGTTCCAGCCCTGCTCTGAGACATGTTACTCTGTCTATCTATCTGTTGTGCAGGGTCAGCAGGGCTTTGTTCCAGCCCTGCTCTGAGACATGTTACTCTGTCTATCTATCTGTTGTCCAGGGTCAGCAGGGCTTTGTTCCAGCCCTGCTCTGAGACATGTTACTCTGTCTATCTATCTGTTGTGCAGGGTCAGCAGGGCTTTGTTCCAGCCCTGCTCTGAGACATGTTACTCTGTCTATCTATCTGTTGTGCAGGGTCAGCAGGGCTTTGTTCCAGCCCTGCTCTGAGACATGTTACTCTGTCTATCTATCTGTTGTGCAGGGTCAGCAGGGCTTTGTTCCAGCCCTGCTCTGAGACATGTTACTCTGTCTATCTATCTGTTGTGCAGGGTCAGCAGGGCTTTGTTCCAGCCCTGCTCTGAGACATGTTACTCTGTCTATCTATCTGTTGTGCAGGGTCAGCAGGGCTTTGTTCCAGCCCTGCTCTGAGACATGTTACTCTGTCTATCTATCTGTTGTCAGGGTCAGCAGGGCTTTGTTCCAGCCCTGCTCTGAGACATGTTACTCTGTCTATCTATCTGTTGTCCAGGGTCAGCAGGGCTTTGTTCCAGCCCTGCTCTGAGACATGTTACTCTGTCTATCTATCTGTTGTCTAGGGTCAGCAGGGCTTTGTTCCAGCCCTGCTCTGAGACATGTTACTCTGTCTATCTATCTGTTGTGCAGGGTCAGCAGGGCTTTGTTCCAGCCCTGCTCTGAGACATGTTACTCTGTCTATCTATCTGTTGTGCAGGGTCAGCAGGGCTTTGTTCCAGCCCTGCTCTGAGACATGTTACTCTGTCTATCTATCTGTTGTGCAGGGTCAGCAGGGCTTTGTTCCAGCCCTGCTCTGAGACATGTTACTCTGTCTATCTATCTGTTGTGCAGGGTCAGCAGGGCTTTGTTCCAGCCCTGCTCTGAGACATGTTACTCTGTCTATCTATCTGTTGTGCAGGGTCAGCAGGGCTTTGTTCCAGCCCTGCTCTGAGACATGTTACTCTGTCTATCTATCTGTTGTGCAGGGTCAGCAGGGCTTTGTTCCAGCCCTGCTCTGAGACATGTTACTCTGTCTATCTATCTGTTGTGCAGGGTCAGCAGGGCTTTGTTCCAGCCCTGCTCTGAGACATGTTACTCTGTCTATCTATCTGTTGTGCAGGGTCAGCAGGGCTTTGTTCCAGCCCTGCTCTGAGACATGTTACTCTGTCTATCTATCTGTTGTGCAGGGTCAGCAGGGCTTTGTTCCAGCCCTGCTCTGAGACATGTTACTCTGTCTATCTATCTGTTGTGCAGGGTCAGCAGGGCTTTGTTCCAGCCCTGCTCTGAGACATGTTACTCTGTCTATCTATCTGTTGTGCAGGGTCAGCAGGGCTTTGTTCCAGCCCTGCTCTGAGACATGTTACTCTGTCTATCTATCTGTTGTGCAGGGTCAGCAGGGCTTTGTTCCAGCCCTGCTCTGAGACATGTTACTCTGTCTATCTATCTGTTGTGCAGGGTCAGCAGGGCTTTGTTCCAGCCCTGCTCTGAGACATGTTACTCTGTCTATCTATCTGTTGTGCAGGGTCAGCAGGGCTTTGTTCCAGCCCTGCTCTGAGACATGTTACTCTGTCTATCTATCTGTTGTCAGGGTCAGCAGGGCTTTGTTCCAGCCCTGCTCTGAGACATGTTACTCTGTCTATCTATCTGTTGTGCAGGGTCAGCAGGGCTTTGTTCCAGCCCTGCTCTGAGACATGTTACTCTGTCTATCTATCTGTTGTGCAGGGTCAGCAGGGCTTTGTTCCAGCCCTGCTCTGAGACATGTTACTCTGTCTATCTATCTGTTGTGCAGGGTCAGCAGGGCTTTGTTCAGCCCTGCTCTGAGACATGTTACTCTGTCTATCTATCTGTTGTCTAGGGTCAGCAGGGCTTTGTTCCAGCCCTGCTCTGAGACATGTTACTCTGTCTATCTATCTGTTGTGCAGGGTCAGCAGGGCTTTGTTCCAGCCCTGCTCTGAGACATGTTACTCTGTCTATCTATCTGTTGTCTAGGGTCAGCAGGGCTTTGTTCCAGCCCTGCTCTGAGACATGTTACTCTGTCTATCTATCTGTTGTGCAGGGTCAGCAGGGCTTTGTTCCAGCCCTGCTCTGAGACATGTTACTCTGTCTATCTATCTGTTGTGCAGGGTCAGCAGGGCTTTGTTCCAGCCCTGCTCTGAGACATGTTACTCTGTCTATCTATCTGTTGTGCAGGGTCAGCAGGGCTTTGTTCCAGCCCTGCTCTGAGACATGTTACTCTGTCTATCTATCTGTTGTCAGGGTCAGCAGGGCTTTGTTCCAGCCCTGCTCTGAGACATGTTACTCTGTCTATCTATCTGTTGTGCAGGGTCAGCAGGGCTTTGTTCCAGCCCTGCTCTGAGACATGTTACTCTGTCTATCTATCTGTTGTCTAGGGTCAGCAGGGCTTTGTTCCAGCCCTGCTCTGAGACATGTTACTCTGTCTATCTATCTGTTGTCTAGGGTCAGCAGGGCTTTGTTCCAGCCCTGCTCTGAGACATGTTACTCTGTCTATCTATCTGTTGTGCAGGGTCAGCAGGGCTTTGTTCCAGCCCTGCTCTGAGACATGTTACTCTGTCTATCTATCTGTTGTGCAGGGTCAGCAGGGCTTTGTTCCAGCCCTGCTCTGAGACATGTTACTCTGTCTATCTATCTGTTGTGCAGGGTCAGCAGGGCTTTGTTCCAGCCCTGCTCTGAGACATGTTACTCTGTCTATCTATCTGTTGTGCAGGGTCAGCAGGGCTTTGTTCCAGCCCTGCTCTGAGACATGTTACTCTGTCTATCTATCTGTTGTGCAGGGTCAGCAGGGCTTTGTTCCAGCCCTGCTCTGAGACATGTTACTCTGTCTATCTATCTGTTGTGCAGGGTCAGCAGGGCTTTGTTCCAGCCCTGCTCTGAGACATGTTACTCTGTCTATCTATCTGTTGTCTAGGGTCAGCAGGGCTTTGTTCCAGCCCTGCTCTGAGACATGTTACTCTGTCTATCTATCTGTTGTGCAGGGTCAGCAGGGCTTTGTTCCAGCCCTGCTCTGAGACATGTTACTCTGTCTATCTATCTGTTGTGCAGGGTCAGCAGGGCTTTGTTCCAGCCCTGCTCTGAGACATGTTACTCTGTCTATCTATCTGTTGTGCAGGGTCAGCAGGGCTTTGTTCCAGCCCTGCTCTGAGACATGTTACTCTGTCTATCTATCTGTTGTGCAGGGTCAGCAGGGCTTTGTTCCAGCCCTGCTCTGAGACATGTTACTCTGTCTATCTATCTGTTGTCAGGGTCAGCAGGGCTTTGTTCCAGCCCTGCTCTGAGACATGTTACTCTGTCTATCTATCTGTTGTGCAGGGTCAGCAGGGCTTTGTTCCAGCCCTGCTCTGAGACATGTTACTCTGTCTATCTATCTGTTGTGCAGGGTCAGCAGGGCTTTGTTCCAGCCCTGCTCTGAGACATGTTACTCTGTCTATCTATCTGTTGTGCAGGGTCAGCAGGGCTTTGTTCCAGCCCTGCTCTGAGACATGTTACTCTGTCTATCTATCTGTTGTGCAGGGTCAGCAGGGCTTTGTTCCAGCCCTGCTCTGAGACATGTTACTCTGTCTATCTATCTGTTGTGCAGGGTCAGCAGGGCTTTGTTCCAGCCCTGCTCTGAGACATGTTACTCTGTCTATCTATCTGTTGTGCAGGGTCAGCAGGGCTTTGTTCCAGCCCTGCTCTGAGACATGTTACTCTGTCTATCTATCTGTTGTGCAGGGTCAGCAGGGCTTTGTTCCAGCCCTGCTCTGAGACATGTTACTCTGTCTATCTATCTGTTGTGCAGGGTCAGCAGGGCTTTGTTCCAGCCCTGCTCTGAGACATGTTACTCTGTCTATCTATCTGTTGTGCAGGGTCAGCAGGGCTTTGTTCCAGCCCTGCTCTGAGACATGTTACTCTGTCTATCTATCTGTTGTGCAGGGTCAGCAGGGCTTTGTTCCAGCCCTGCTCTGAGACATGTTACTCTGTCTATCTATCTGTTGTGCAGGGTCAGCAGGGCTTTGTTCCAGCCCTGCTCTGAGACATGTTACTCTGTCTATCTATCTGTTGTGCAGGGTCAGCAGGGCTTTGTTCCAGCCCTGCTCTGAGACATGTTACTCTGTCTATCTATCTGTTGTGCAGGGTCAGCAGGGCTTTGTTCCAGCCCTGCTCTGAGACATGTTACTCTGTCTATCTATCTGTTGTGCAGGGTCAGCAGGGCTTTGTTCCAGCCCTGCTCTGAGACATGTTACTCTGTCTATCTATCTGTTGTGCAGGGTCAGCAGGGCTTTGTTCCAGCCCTGCTCTGAGACATGTTACTCTGTCTATCTATCTGTTGTGCAGGGTCAGCAGGGCTTTGTTCCAGCCCTGCTCTGAGACATGTTACTCTGTCTATCTATCTGTTGTGCAGGGTCAGCAGGGCTTTGTTCCAGCCCTGCTCTGAGACATGTTACTCTGTCTATCTATCTGTTGTGCAGGGTCAGCAGGGCTTTGTTCCAGCCCTGCTCTGAGACATGTTACTCTGTCTATCTATCTGTTGTGCAGGGTCAGCAGGGCTTTGTTCCAGCCCTGCTCTGAGACATGTTACTCTGTCTATCTATCTGTTGTGCAGGGTCAGCAGGGCTTTGTTCCAGCCCTGCTCTGAGACATGTTACTCTGTCTATCTATCTGTTGTGCAGGGTCAGCAGGGCTTTGTTCCAGCCCTGCTCTGAGACATGTTACTCTGTCTATCTATCTGTTGTGCAGGGTCAGCAGGGCTTTGTTCCAGCCCTGCTCTGAGACATGTTACTCTGTCTATCTATCTGTTGTGCAGGGTCAGCAGGGCTTTGTTCCAGCCCTGCTCTGAGACATGTTACTCTGTCTATCTATCTGTTGTGCAGGGTCAGCAGGGCTTTGTTCCAGCCCTGCTCTGAGACATGTTACTCTGTCTATCTATCTGTTGTGCAGGGTCAGCAGGGCTTTGTTCCAGCCCTGCTCTGAGACATGTTACTCTGTCTATCTATCTGTTGTGCAGGGTCAGCAGGGCTTTGTTCCAGCCCTGCTCTGAGACATGTTACTCTGTCTATCTATCTGTTGTGCAGGGTCAGCAGGGCTTTGTTCCAGCCCTGCTCTGAGACATGTTACTCTGTCTATCTATCTGTTGTGCAGGGTCAGCAGGGCTTTGTTCCAGCCCTGCTCTGAGACATGTTACTCTGTCTATCTATCTGTTGTGCAGGGTCAGCAGGGCTTTGTTCCAGCCCTGCTCTGAGACATGTTACTCTGTCTATCTATCTGTTGTGCAGGGTCAGCAGGGCTTTGTTCCAGCCCTGCTCTGAGACATGTTACTCTGTCTATCTATCTGTTGTGCAGGGTCAGCAGGGCTTTGTTCCAGCCCTGCTCTGAGACATGTTACTCTGTCTATCTATCTGTTGTGCAGGGTCAGCAGGGCTTTGTTCCAGCCCTGCTCTGAGACATGTTACTCTGTCTATCTATCTGTTGTGCAGGGTCAGCAGGGCTTTGTTCCAGCCCTGCTCTGAGACATGTTACTCTGTCTATCTATCTGTTGTGCAGGGTCAGCAGGGCTTTGTTCCAGCCCTGCTCTGAGACATGTTACTCTGTCTATCTATCTGTTGTGCAGGGTCAGCAGGGCTTTGTTCCAGCCCTGCTCTGAGACATGTTACTCTGTCTATCTATCTGTTGTCCAGGGTCAGCAGGGCTTTGTTCCAGCCCTGCTCTGAGACATGTTACTCTGTCTATCTATCTGTTGTGCAGGGTCAGCAGGGCTTTGTTCCAGCCCTGCTCTGAGACATGTTACTCTGTCTATCTATCTGTTGTGCAGGGTCAGCAGGGCTTTGTTCCAGCCCTGCTCTGAGACATGTTACTCTGTCTATCTATCTGTTGTGCAGGGTCAGCAGGGCTTTGTTCCAGCCCTGCTCTGAGACATGTTACTCTGTCTATCTATCTGTTGTGCAGGGTCAGCAGGGCTTTGTTCCAGCCCTGCTCTGAGACATGTTACTCTGTCTATCTATCTGTTGTGCAGGGTCAGCAGGGCTTTGTTCCAGCCCTGCTCTGAGACATGTTACTCTGTCTATCTATCTGTTGTGCAGGGTCAGCAGGGCTTTGTTCCAGCCCTGCTCTGAGACATGTTACTCTGTCTATCTATCTGTTGTGCAGGGTCAGCAGGGCTTTGTTCCAGCCCTGCTCTGAGACATGTTACTCTGTCTATCTATCTGTTGTGCAGGGTCAGCAGGGCTTTGTTCCAGCCCTGCTCTGAGACATGTTACTCTGTCTATCTATCTGTTGTCCAGGGTCAGCAGGGCTTTGTTCCAGCCCTGCTCTGAGACATGTTACTCTGTCTATCTATCTGTTGTGCAGGGTCAGCAGGGCTTTGTTCCAGCCCTGCTCTGAGACATGTTACTCTGTCTATCTATCTGTTGTCCAGGGTCAGCAGGGCTTTGTTCCAGCCCTGCTCTGAGACATGTTACTCTGTCTATCTATCTGTTGTGCAGGGTCAGCAGGGCTTTGTTCCAGCCCTGCTCTGAGACATGTTACTCTGTCTATCTATCTGTTGTGCAGGGTCAGCAGGGCTTTGTTCCAGCCCTGCTCTGAGACATGTTACTCTGTCTATCTATCTGTTGTGCAGGGTCAGCAGGGCTTTGTTCCAGCCCTGCTCTGAGACATGTTACTCTGTCTATCTATCTGTTGTGCAGGGTCAGCAGGGCTTTGTTCCAGCCCTGCTCTGAGACATGTTACTCTGTCTATCTATCTGTTGTGCAGGGTCAGCAGGGCTTTGTTCCAGCCCTGCTCTGAGACATGTTACTCTGTCTATCTATCTGTTGTCCAGGGTCAGCAGGGCTTTGTTCCAGCCCTGCTCTGAGACATGTTACTCTGTCTATCTATCTGTTGTCCAGGGTCAGCAGGGCTTTGTTCCAGCCCTTTGTTCCAGCCCTGCTCTGAGACATGTTACTCTGTCTATCTATCTGTTGTGCAGGGTCAGCAGGGCTTTGTTCCAGCCCTGCTCTGAGACATGTTACTCTGTCTATCTATCTGTTGTGCAGGGTCAGCAGGGCTTTGTTCCAGCCCTGCTCTGAGACATGTTACTCTGTCTATCTATCTGTTGTGCAGGGTCAGCAGGGCTTTGTTCCAGCCCTGCTCTGAGACATGTTACTCTGTCTATCTATCTGTTGTGCAGGGTCAGCAGGGCTTTGTTCCAGCCCTGCTCTGAGACATGTTACTCTGTCTATCTATCTGTTGTCTAGGGTCAGCAGGGCTTTGTTCCAGCCCTGCTCTGAGACATGTTACTCTGTCTATCTATCTGTTGTGCAGGGTCAGCAGGGCTTTGTTCCAGCCCTGCTCTGAGACATGTTACTCTGTCTATCTATCTGTTGTGCAGGGTCAGCAGGGCTTTGTTCCAGCCCTGCTCTGAGACATGTTACTCTGTCTATCTATCTGTTGTGCAGGGTCAGCAGGGCTTTGTTCCAGCCCTGCTCTGAGACATGTTACTCTGTCTATCTATCTGTTGTGCAGGGTCAGCAGGGCTTTGTTCCAGCCCTGCTCTGAGACATGTTACTCTGTCTATCTATCTGTTGTGCAGGGTCAGCAGGGCTTTGTTCCAGCCCTGCTCTGAGACATGTTACTCTGTCTATCTATCTGTTGTGCAGGGTCAGCAGGGCTTTGTTCCAGCCCTGCTCTGAGACATGTTACTCTGTCTATCTATCTGTTGTGCAGGGTCAGCAGGGCTTTGTTCCAGCCCTGCTCTGAGACATGTTACTCTGTCTATCTATCTGTTGTGCAGGGTCAGCAGGGCTTTGTTCCAGCCCTGCTCTGAGACATGTTACTCTGTCTATCTATCTGTTGTGCAGGGTCAGCAGGGCTTTGTTCCAGCCCTGCTCTGAGACATGTTACTCTGTCTATCTATCTGTTGTCTAGGGTCAGCAGGGCTTTGTTCCAGCCCTGCTCTGAGACATGTTACTCTGTCTATCTATCTGTTGTCAGGGTCAGCAGGGCTTTGTTCCAGCCCTGCTCTGAGACATGTTACTCTGTCTATCTATCTGTTGTGCAGGGTCAGCAGGGCTTTGTTCCAGCCCTGCTCTGAGACATGTTACTCTGTCTATCTATCTGTTGTGCAGGGTCAGCAGGGCTTTGTTCCAGCCCTGCTCTGAGACATGTTACTCTGTCTATCTATCTGTTGTGCAGGGTCAGCAGGGCTTTGTTCCAGCCCTGCTCTGAGACATGTTACTCTGTCTATCTATCTGTTGTCTAGGGTCAGCAGGGCTTTGTTCCAGCCCTGCTCTGAGACATGTTACTCTGTCTATCTATCTGTTGTGCAGGGTCAGCAGGGCCAGCCCTTTGTTCCAGCCCTGCTCTGAGACATGTTACTCTGTCTATCTATCTGTTGTCTAGGGTCAGCAGGGCTTTGTTCCAGCCCTGCTCTGAGACATGTTACTCTGTCTATCTATCTGTTGTGCAGGGTCAGCAGGGCTTTGTTCCAGCCCTGCTCTGAGACATGTTACTCTGTCTATCTATCTGTTGTCCAGGGTCAGCAGGGCTTTGTTCCAGCCCTGCTCTGAGACATGTTACTCTGTCTATCTATCTGTTGTGCAGGGTCAGCAGGGCCAGCCCTGCTCTGAGACATGTTACTCTGTCTATCTATCTGTTGTCTAGGGTCAGCAGGGCTTTGTTCCAGCCCTGCTCTGAGACATGTTACTCTGTCTATCTATCTGTTGTGCAGGGTCAGCAGGGCTTTGTTCCAGCCCTGCTCTGAGACATGTTACTCTGTCTATCTATCTGTTGTCTAGGGTCAGCAGGGCTTTGTTCCAGCCCTGCTCTGAGACATGTTACTCTGTCTATCTATCTGTTGTGCAGGGTCAGCAGGGCTTTGTTCCAGCCCTGCTCTGAGACATGTTACTCTGTCTATCTATCTGTTGTGCAGGGTCAGCAGGGCTTTGTTCCAGCCCTGCTCTGAGACATGTTACTCTGTCTATCTATCTGTTGTGCAGGGTCAGCAGGGCTTTGTTCCAGCCCTGCTCTGAGACATGTTACTCTGTCTATCTATCTGTTGTGCAGGGTCAGCAGGGCTTTGTTCCAGCCCTGCTCTGAGACATGTTACTCTGTCTATCTATCTGTTGTGCAGGGTCAGCAGGGCTTTGTTCCAGCCCTGCTCTGAGACATGTTACTCTGTCTATCTATCTGTTGTGCAGGGTCAGCAGGGCCAGCCCTGCTCTGAGACATGTTACTCTGTCTATCTATCTGTTGTCTAGGGTCAGCAGGGCTTTGTTCCAGCCCTGCTCTGAGACATGTTACTCTGTCTATCTATCTGTTGTGCAGGGTCAGCAGGGCTTTGTTCCAGCCCTGCTCTGAGACATGTTACTCTGTCTATCTATCTGTTGTCCAGGGTCAGCAGGGCTTTGTTCCAGCCCTGCTCTGAGACATGTTACTCTGTCTATCTATCTGTTGTGCAGGGTCAGCAGGGCCAGCCCTGCTCTGAGACATGTTACTCTGTCTATCTATCTGTTGTCTAGGGTCAGCAGGGCTTTGTTCCAGCCCTGCTCTGAGACATGTTACTCTGTCTATCTATCTGTTGTGCAGGGTCAGCAGGGCTTTGTTCCAGCCCTGCTCTGAGACATGTTACTCTGTCTATCTATCTGTTGTCTAGGGTCAGCAGGGCTTTGTTCCAGCCCTGCTCTGAGACATGTTACTCTGTCTATCTATCTGTTGTGCAGGGTCAGCAGGGCTTTGTTCCAGCCCTGCTCTGAGACATGTTACTCTGTCTATCTATCTGTTGTGCAGGGTCAGCAGGGCTTTGTTCCAGCCCTGCTCTGAGACATGTTACTCTGTCTATCTATCTGTTGTGCAGGGTCAGCAGGGCTTTGTTCCAGCCCTGCTCTGAGACATGTTACTCTGTCTATCTATCTGTTGTGCAGGGTCAGCAGGGCTTTGTTCCAGCCCTGCTCTGAGACATGTTACTCTGTCTATCTATCTGTTGTGCAGGGTCAGCAGGGCTTTGTTCCAGCCCTGCTCTGAGACATGTTACTCTGTCTATCTATCTGTTGTCTAGGGTCAGCAGGGCTTTGTTCCAGCCCTGCTTTGAGACATGTTACTCTGTCTATCTATCTGTTGTCCAGGGTCAGCAGGGCTTTGTTCCAGCCCTGCTCTGAGACATGTTACTCTGTCTATCTATCTGTTGTCTAGGGTCAGCAGGGCTTTGTTCCAGCCCTGCTCTGAGACATGTTACTCTGTCTATCTATCTGTTGTGCAGGGTCAGCAGGGCTTTGTTCCAGCCCTGCTCTGAGACATGTTACTCTGTCTATCTATCTGTTGTGCAGGGTCAGCAGGGCTTTGTTCCAGCCCTGCTCTGAGACATGTTACTCTGTCTATCTATCTGTTGTGCAGGGTCAGCAGGGCTTTGTTCCAGCCCTGCTCTGAGACATGTTACTCTGTCTATCTATCTGTTGTGCAGGGTCAGCAGGGCTTTGTTCCAGCCCTGCTCTGAGACATGTTACTCTGTCTATCTATCTGTTGTGCAGGGTCAGCAGGGCTTTGTTCCAGCCCTGCTCTGAGACATGTTACTCTGTCTATCTATCTGTTGTCTAGGGTCAGCAGGGCTTTGTTCCAGCCCTGCTTTGAGACATGTTACTCTGTCTATCTATCTGTTGTCCAGGGTCAGCAGGGCTTTGTTCCAGCCCTGCTCTGAGACATGTTACTCTGTCTATCTATCTGTTGTCTAGGGTCAGCAGGGCTTTGTTCCAGCCCTGCTCTGAGACATGTTACTCTGTCTATCTATCTGTTGTGCAGGGTCAGCAGGGCTTTGTTCCAGCCCTGCTCTGAGACATGTTACTCTGTCTATCTATCTGTTGTGCAGGGTCAGCAGGGCTTTGTTCCAGCCCTGCTCTGAGACATGTTACTCTGTCTATCTATCTGTTGTGCAGGGTCAGCAGGGCTTTGTTCCAGCCCTGCTCTGAGACATGTTACTCTGTCTATCTATCTGTTGTGCAGGGTCAGCAGGGCTTTGTTCCAGCCCTGCTCTGAGACATGTTACTCTGTCTATCTATCTGTTGTCTAGGGTCAGCAGGGCTTTGTTCCAGCCCTGCTCTGAGACATGTTACTCTGTCTATCTATCTGTTGTCCAGGGTCAGCAGGGCTTTGTTCCAGCCCTGCTCTGAGACATGATACTCTGTCTATCTATCTGTTGTCTAGGGTCAGCAGGGCTTTGTTCCAGCCCTGCTCTGAGACATGTTACTCTGTCTATCTATCTGTTGTGCAGGGTCAGCAGGGCTTTGTTCCAGCCCTGCTCTGAGACATGTTACTCTGTCTATCTATCTGTTGTGCAGGGTCAGCAGGGCTTTGTTCCAGCCCTGCTCTGAGACATGTTACTCTGTCTATCTATCTGTTGTGCAGGGTCAGCAGGGCTTTGTTCCAGCCCTGCTCTGAGACATGTTACTCTGTCTATCTATCTGTTGTGCAGGGTCAGCAGGGCTTTGTTCCAGCCCTGCTCTGAGACATGTTACTCTGTCTATCTATCTGTTGTGCAGGGTCAGCAGGGCTTTGTTCCAGCCCTGCTCTGAGACATGTTACTCTGTCTATCTATCTGTTGTCTAGGGTCAGCAGGGCTTTGTTCCAGCCCTGCTCTGAGACATGATACTCTGTCTATCTATCTGTTGTCTAGGGTCAGCAGGGCTTTGTTCCAGCCCTGCTCTGAGACATGTTACTCTGTCTATCTATCTGTTGTGCAGGGTCAGCAGGGCTTTGTTCCAGCCCTGCTCTGAGACATGTTACTCTGTCTATCTATCTGTTGTGCAGGGTCAGCAGGGCTTTGTTCCAGCCCTGCTCTGAGACATGTTACTCTGTCTATCTATCTGTTGTGCAGGGTCAGCAGGGCTTTGTTCCAGCCCTGCTCTGAGACATGTTACTCTGTCTATCTATCTGTTGTGCAGGGTCAGCAGGGCTTTGTTCCAGCCCTGCTCTGAGACATGTTACTCTGTCTATCTATCTGTTGTGCAGGGTCAGCAGGGCTTTGTTCCAGCCCTGCTCTGAGACATGTTACTCTGTCTATCTATCTGTTGTGCAGGGTCAGCAGGGCCAGCCCTGCTCTGAGACATGTTACTCTGTCTATCTATCTGTTGTCTAGGGTCAGCAGGGCTTTGTTCCAGCCCTGCTCTGAGACATGTTACTCTGTCTATCTATCTGTTGTGCAGGGTCAGCAGGGCTTTGTTCCAGCCCTGCTCTGAGACATGTTACTCTGTCTATCTATCTGTTGTGCAGGGTCAGCAGGGCTTTGTTCCAGCCCTGCTCTGAGACATGTTACTCTGTCTATCTATCTGTTGTGCAGGGTCAGCAGGGCTTTGTTCCAGCCCTGCTCTGAGACATGTTACTCTGTCTATCTATCTGTTGTGCAGGGTCAGCAGGGCTTTGTTCCAGCCCTGCTCTGAGACATGTTACTCTGTCTATCTATCTGTTGTCCAGGGTCAGCAGGGCTTTGTTCCAGCCCTGCTCTGAGACATGTTACTCTGTCTATCTATCTGTTGTCTAGGGTCAGCAGGGCTTTGTTCCAGCCCTGCTCTGAGACATGTTACTCTGTCTATCTATCTGTTGTGCAGGGTCAGCAGGGCTTTGTTCCAGCCCTGCTCTGAGACATGTTACTCTGTCTATCTATCTGTTGTGCAGGGTCAGCAGGGCTTTGTTCCAGCCCTGCTCTGAGACATGTTACTCTGTCTATCTATCTGTTGTGCAGGGTCAGCAGGGCTTTGTTCCAGCCCTGCTCTGAGACATGTTACTCTGTCTATCTATCTGTTGTGCAGGGTCAGCAGGGCTTTGTTCCAGCCCTGCTCTGAGACATGTTACTCTGTCTATCTATCTGTTGTGCAGGGTCAGCAGGGCTTTGTTCCAGCCCTGCTCTGAGACATGTTACTATGTCTATCTATCTGTTGTGCAGGGTCAGCAGGGCTTTGTTCCAGCCCTGCTCTGAGACATGTTACTCTGTCTATCTATCTGTTGTGCAGGGTCAGCAGGGCCAGCCCTGCTCTGAGACATGTTACTCTGTCTATCTATCTGTTGTCTAGGGTCAGCAGGGCTTTGTTCCAGCCCTGCTCTGAGACATGTTACTCTGTCTATCTATCTGTTGTGCAGGGTCAGCAGGGCTTTGTTCCAGCCCTGCTCTGAGACATGTTACTCTGTCTATCTATCTGTTGTCTAGGGTCAGCAGGGCTTTGTTCCAGCCCTGCTCTGAGACATGTTACTCTGTCTATCTATCTGTTGTGCAGGGTCAGCAGGGCTTTGTTCCAGCCCTGCTCTGAGACATGTTACTCTGTCTATCTATCTGTTGTGCAGGGTCAGCAGGGCTTTGTTCCAGCCCTGCTCTGAGACATGTTACTCTGTCTATCTATCTGTTGTGCAGGGTCAGCAGGGCTTTGTTCCAGCCCTGCTCTGAGACATGTTACTCTGTCTATCTATCTGTTGTGCAGGGTCAGCAGGGCTTTGTTCCAGCCCTGCTCTGAGACATGTTACTCTGTCTATCTATCTGTTGTGCAGGGTCAGCAGGGCTTTGTTCCAGCCCTGCTCTGAGACATGTTACTCTGTCTATCTATCTGTTGTGCAGGGTCAGCAGGGCTTTGTTCCAGCCCTGCTCTGAGACATGTTACTCTGTCTATCTATCTGTTGTGCAGGGTCAGCAGGGCTTTGTTCCAGCCCTGCTCTGAGACATGTTACTCTGTCTATCTATCTGTTGTGCAAGGTCAGCAGGGCTTTGTTCCAGCCCTGCTCTGAGACATGTTACTCTGTCTATCTATCTGTTGTCTAGGGTCAGCAGGGCTTTGTTCCAGCCCTGCTCTGAGACATGTTACTCTGTCTATCTATCTGTTGTCCAGGGTCAGCAGGGCTTTGTTCCAGCCCTGCTCTGAGACATGTTACTCTGTCTATCTATCTGTTGTCTAGGGTCAGCAGGGCTTTGTTCCAGCCCTGCTCTGAGACATGTTACTCTGTCTATCTATCTGTTGTGCAGGGTCAGCAGGGCTTTGTTCCAGCCCTGCTCTGAGACATGTTACTCTGTCTATCTATCTGTTGTGCAGGGTCAGCAGGGCTTTGTTCCAGCCCTGCTCTGAGACATGTTACTCTGTCTATCTATCTGTTGTGCAGGGTCAGCAGGGCTTTGTTCCAGCCCTGCTCTGAGACATGTTACTCTGTCTATCTATCTGTTGTGCAGGGTCAGCAGGGCTTTGTTCCAGCCCTGCTCTGAGACATGTTACTCTGTCTATCTATCTGTTGTGCAGGGTCAGCAGGGCCAGCCCTGCTCTGAGACATGTTACTCTGTCTATCTATCTGTTGTCTAGGGTCAGCAGGGCTTTGTTCCAGCCCTGCTCTGAGACATGTTACTCTGTCTATCTATCTGTTGTGCAGGGTCAGCAGGGCTTTGTTCCAGCCCTGCTCTGAGACATGTTACTCTGTCTATCTATCTGTTGTCTAGGGTCAGCAGGGCTTTGTTCCAGCCCTGCTCTGAGACATGTTACTCTGTCTATCTATCTGTTGTGCAGGGTCAGCAGGGCTTTGTTCCAGCCCTGCTCTGAGACATGTTACTCTGTCTATCTATCTGTTGTGCAGGGTCAGCAGGGCTTTGTTCCAGCCCTGCTCTGAGACATGTTACTCTGTCTATCTATCTGTTGTGCAGGGTCAGCAGGGCTTTGTTCCAGCCCTGCTCTGAGACATGTTACTCTGTCTATCTATCTGTTGTGCAGGGTCAGCAGGGCTTTGTTCCAGCCCTGCTCTGAGACATGTTACTCTGTCTATCTATCTGTTGTCTAGGGTCAGCAGGGCTTTGTTCCAGCCCTGCTCTGAGACATGTTACTCTGTCTATCTATCTGTTGTCCAGGGTCAGCAGGGCTTTGTTCCAGCCCTGCTCTGAGACATGTTACTCTGTCTATCTATCTGTTGTCTAGGGTCAGCAGGGCTTTGTTCCAGCCCTGCTCTGAGACATGTTACTCTGTCTATCTATCTGTTGTGCAGGGTCAGCAGGGCTTTGTTCCAGCCCTGCTCTGAGACATGTTACTCTGTCTATCTATCTGTTGTGCAGGGTCAGCAGGGCTTTGTTCCAGCCCTGCTCTGAGACATGTTACTCTGTCTATCTATCTGTTGTGCAGGGTCAGCAGGGCTTTGTTCCAGCCCTGCTCTGAGACATGTTACTCTGTCTATCTATCTGTTGTGCAGGGTCAGCAGGGCTTTGTTCCAGCCCTGCTCTGAGACATGTTACTCTGTCTATCTATCTGTTGTCTAGGGTCAGCAGGGCTTTGTTCCAGCCCTAATCTGAGACATGTTACTCTGTCTATCTATCTGTTGTCTAGGGTCAGCAGGGCTTTGTTCCAGCCCTGCTCTGAGACATGTTACTCTGTCTATCTATCTGTTGTGCAGGGTCAGCAGGGCTTTGTTCCAGCCCTGCTCTGAGACATGTTACTCTGTCTATCTATCTGTTGTGCAGGGTCAGCAGGGCTTTGTTCCAGCCCTGCTCTGAGACATGTTACTCTGTCTATCTATCTGTTGTGCAGGGTCAGCAGGGCTTTGTTCCAGCCCTGCTCTGAGACATGTTACTCTGTCTATCTATCTGTTGTGCAGGGTCAGCAGGGCTTTGTTCCAGCCCTGCTCTGAGACATGTTACTCTGTCTATCTATCTGTTGTGCAGGGTCAGCAGGGCTTTGTTCCAGCCCTGCTCTGAGACATGTTACTCTGTCTATCTATCTGTTGTCTAGGGTCAGCAGGGCTTTGTTCCAGCCCTGCTCTGAGACATGTTACTCTGTCTATCTATCTGTTGTCCAGGGTCAGCAGGGCTTTGTTCCAGCCCTGCTCTGAGACATGTTACTCTGTCTATCTATCTGTTGTCTAGGGTCAGCAGGGCTTTGTTCCAGCCCTGCTCTGAGACATGTTACTCTGTCTATCTATCTGTTGTGCAGGGTCAGCAGGGCTTTGTTCCAGCCCTGCTCTGAGACATGTTACTCTGTCTATCTATCTGTTGTGCAGGGTCAGCAGGGCTTTGTTCCAGCCCTGCTCTGAGACATGTTACTCTGTCTATCTATCTGTTGTGCAGGGTCAGCAGGGCTTTGTTCCAGCCCTGCTCTGAGACATGTTACTCTGTCTATCTATCTGTTGTCTAGGGTCAGCAGGGCTTTGTTCCAGCCCTGCTCTGAGACATGTTACTCTGTCTATCTATCTGTTGTCTAGGGTCAGCAGGGCTTTGTTCCAGCCCTGCTCTGAGACATGTTACTCTGTCTATCTATCTGTTGTCTAGGGTCAGCAGGGCTTTGTTCCAGCCCTGCTCTGAGACATGTTACTCTGTCTATCTATCTGTTGTCCAGGGTCAGCAGGGCTTTGTTCCAGCCCTGCTCTGAGACATGTTACTCTGTCTATCTATCTGTTGTCCAGGGTCAGCAGGGCTTTGTTCCAGCCCTGCTCTGAGACATGTTACTCTGTCTATCTATCTGTTGTGCAGGGTCAGCAGGGCTTTGTTCCAGCCCTGCTCTGATACATGTTACTCTGTCTATCTATCTGTTGTGCAGGGTCAGCAGGGCTTTGTTCCAGCCCTGCTCTGAGACATGTTACTCTGTCTATCTATCTGTTGTCTAGGGTCAGCAGGGCTTTGTTCCAGCCCTGCTCTGAGACATGTTACTCTGTCTATCTATCTGTTGTCTAGGGTCAGCAGGGCTTTGTTCCAGCCCTGCTCTGAGACATGTTACTCTGTCTATCTATCTGTTGTCTAGGGTCAGCAGGGCTTTGTTCCAGCCCTGCTCTGAGACATGTTACTCTGTCTATCTATCTGTTGTCCAGGGTCAGCAGGGCTTTGTTCCAGCCCTGCTCTGAGACATGTTACTCTGTCTATCTATCTGTTGTGCAGGGTCAGCAGGGCTTTGTTCCAGCCCTGCTCTGAGACATGTTACTCTGTCTATCTATCTGTTGTGCAGGGTCAGCAGGGCTTTGTTCCAGCCCTGCTCTGAGACATGTTACTCTGTCTATCTATCTGTTGTGCAGGGTCAGCAGGGCTTTGTTCCAGCCCTGCTCTGAGACATGTTACTCTGTCTATCTATCTGTTGTGCAGGGTCAGCAGGGCTTTGTTCCAGCCCTGCTCTGAGACATGTTACTCTGTCTATCTATCTGTTGTGCAGGGTCAGCAGGGCTTTGTTCCAGCCCTGCTCTGAGACATGTTACTCTGTCTATCTATCTGTTGTGCAGGGTCAGCAGGGCTTTGTTCCAGCCCTGCTCTGAGACATCAATCAATCACATTGATTTATAAAGCCCTTCTTACATCAGCTGATATCTCAAAGTGCTGTACAGAAACCCAGCCTAAAAACCCCCAAACAGCAAGCAATGCAGGTGTAGAAGCACGGTGGCTTGGAAAAGTCCCTAGAAAGGCCGGGAACCTAGGAAGAAACCTAGAGAGGAACCAGGCTATGTGGGGTGGCCAGTCCTCTTCTGGCTGTGCCAGGTGGAGATTATAACAGAACATGGCCAAGATGTTCAAATGTTCATAAAAGACCAGCAGGGTCAAATAATAATAATCACAGTGGTTGTTGAGGGGGCAACAGGTCAGCACCTCAGGAGTAAATGTCAGTCAGCTTTTAATAGCAAGATCATTCAGAGTATCTCTACCGCTCCTGCTGTCTCTAGAGAGTTGAAAACAGCAGGTTTAACACTCGTGTTCAAGCCCTGCTCTAAGACATGGAAGGAAAGACAACTAGCCAGCTACAACAAGTCTTCTAGAAGAGGATGGAGTTTGTCACCTGGACACTGATCCTGAGTCAGCGTCTATCCTATTATTCTCTACTGTATATGGAGTTTGTCTCCTGGAAACTGGTCCCAAGTCAGCTCCTACCCTATTATTCTCTACTGTATATGGAGTTTGTCTCCTGGAAACTGATCCCAAGTCAGCTCCTACCCTATTATTCTCTACTGTATATGGAGTTTGTCTCCTGGAAACTGATCCCAAGTCAGCTCCTACCCTATTATTCTCTACTGTATTATATTTGTCTTGATTCCAATTAGAGCATTGAGCCCTACATCCCAGTGTTCTTTCTTTGATTCCAATTAGAGCATTGAGCCCTACATCCCAGTGTTCTTTCTGTGATTCCAATTAGAGCATTGAGCCCTACATCCCAATGTTCTTTCTTTGATTCCAATTAAAGCATTGAGCCCTACATCCCAGTGTTCTTTCTGTGATTCCAATTAGAGCATTGAGCCCTACATCCCAGTGTTCTTTCTGTGATTCCAATTAGAGCATTGAGCCCTACATCCCAATGTTCTTTCTTTGATTCCAATTAGAGCATTGAGCCCTACATCCCAGTGTTCTTTCTGTGATTCCAATTAGAGCATTGAGCCCTACATCCCAGTGTTCTTTCTTTGATTCCAATTAAAGCATTGAGCCCTACATCCCAGTGTTCTTTCTTTGATTCCAATTAAAGCATTGAGCCCTACATCCCAATGTTCTTTCTTTGATTCCAATTAAAGCATTGAGCCCTACATCCCAGTGTTCTTTCTCGGCGCCTCCCGCAGTGATAGAGTGGTGTTGAGTCGCCCCCTATCTGCCGTCCGGTGTAGTGCTGCAGCAGTCTTAGACCAGACCAAGACAGTATGTAGCTGACATGGAACAGCCCACTACAACTACAGCCCAACTCCGTGTGGGCCACGACGAGGCCAAATGCATTTATATAGCTTCCAAAATATATTTTAAAAATTCAGCGGTGAGTGCCAATATGGAGGCTCAGCGGCTTCAAAACAGCACCCCCTGTTAGTCACCTAGTGTATATATAAATCACTGGGCCAGACTCTCGCTCCCACTCTTGCCTTTTTGTCCGTGTTCTCAAGTTCAGAAATCCCCTGGGAATCCTCCTAATCTACATCGAGGCAACATTTGCTTTTATTTTACTGAAGTTTGTTTGTTAGGCTAAACTTTAGTCTAGATACGCGGACGGTGATATCGTTTTATACTGAGTTTATAACGCTTGTTGGACGACTTTAGTCTCGGCGGTGGTTGTGTTGTTTTTTCCCCTCTTGTCCACTTCGCTGGTTCTTTATTTGAGAAGACAACACATCCAACTCTAAACCAAAATGGACACGGGAGTATCTCCAGCTCGCGCAACTCTGCGGGTCGGCGCATAACGGATACATAAACAGGATCTATTTTAATGGACGACAAAATCTTATTTTTTCATTTTGATAATCCTAACCACTTAAACGTTTAGGCTAATATAAATGTATTAAAGCGTAGTGGAGTGGATTATCTCGTATCATGTCAAGGATTTGGATATCGAAATAGCCTAATTTCTCACTTTTTTCCTCGGAGTGGAATGAGACAATCTGGGGGTTTATATCAGTCGGATATCCCTGCTACTACTGAAATGGTATAATCGAACCGTAGCCTATTGAATGGGAGTGTAGACTGGACTCTTCTCGTATTATGAAAAGGTTCTGCTGAAGTTTGGTGGGTTGGTTGGTTAAACACGGACCATGTCGGGAGTTGTGCGGAGCCTGAGCCGCTGCCTGCTGCCGGCCGAGGCCACCCGAGAGGCGGGCGGCAGCAAGGACAGGATCCGGGAAAGGGACGCGGTGCAGGAGCGAGAGGCTCGGCGGAGGAGCCGGGAGATTGATGCCATGCTTGCACGAGAGAGGCGTGCTGTGAGGCGGCTCGTGAAGATCCTTCTCCTCGGTGCTGGAGAGAGCGGCAAATCGACCTTCCTCAAACAGATGAGGATTATTAATGGGAAAGAGTTCGACAAGAAAGCCCTACTCGACTTCCGGGACACAATCTTTGAAAATATCATAAAGGTAGCCAAAATAAATACTTTTAGATAAGAGTTATAACCATTGTGACTCATGCAGTGAACAGGCCCGTGTTATTGTAGCATGGCATTTCTCCAAGGGAAAACAACGTTATTCAATCAATTCCCCGCGTACTGTATTGACGCGCATTAGGCAGTGGCCCATCCTAGTTAGTTCAATTCAAAAGCTCTGAGTTCTGAGTGTTGATCTCGTTGACATTGGATATTAGGTCCAAGTCAGCTCCTACCCTATTATTCTCTACTGTATATGGAGTTTGTCTCCTGGAAACTGATCCCAAGTCAGCTCCTACCCTATTATTCTCTACTGTATATGTGGTTTGTCTCCTGGAAACTGATCCCAAGTCAGCTCCTACCCTATTATTCTCTACTGTATATGGAGTTTGTCTCCTGGAAACTGATCCCAAGTCAGCTCCTATCCTATTATTCTCTACTGTATATGGAGTTTGTCTCCTGGAAACTGATCCCAAGTCAGCTTCTACTCTCATTGACAAAACATTGGATATTAGGTCCGTTTGTGCATTTCTCTCTCTATAGAATGGGTAGGACTGGGGCAGGGAAAACGGCTCCTAGATCAGTAATCAGTGGTGTCAGACGTTCACACTATGTAAAACGGGTTCTAGATCAGTGGTGTCAGACGTTCACACTAAGTCAAACTGGTTCTAAGTCAGTGGTGTCAGACGTACACACAAAGTAAAACTAGATCAGTGGTTCTAGATCAGTGGTTAGGTTTGTATCTAACGGATCAGTGGTCCCATGCAGACCAGACGTACACTTTGTACCTAACTAAAACACATTAACTATGACACAGTGTGACTCATGTCTGGCTCTCGTGCCGCGTTCACACGCTGCTCAGAACTCGGGATTTATCGACTTTCTAAGCAAGTCTGAAATGTCAAGAGTTTCCTAGTTCTGACCAGCGTGTGAACGTGGCATCAGCCGGCAGACTTAGATGTGTATGTGCGCCCGAACTCGCATGAGTGTGTGTGTGTGTGTGTCACTGCAGTGAGGAAGTGACTACTAGTTTCTCTGACACACACACACACACACACACACACACACACACACACACACACACACACACACACACACACACAGAGAGAGATATAAAAAGTTTCCAATTGCCATACTTTGTGTTTGAATTGTTTATGTACAGAGAGCCACTCCGACCCTCAGATATCAGTTACAAATGAAGCATGTAATGTGTAGTGAATCTGCCAGATCAGAGGCTAGAAGGGATGACCAGGGATGTTCTCTGTGTAGTGAATCTGCCAGATCAGAGGCAGTAGGGACGACCAGGGATGTTCTCTGTTTAGTGAGTCCTCCAGATCAGAGGCAGTAGGGATGACCAGGGATGTTCTCTGTTTAGTGAGTCCTCCAGATCAGAGGCTGTAGGGATGACCAGGGATGTTCTCTGTTTAGTAGAGCCAGATCAGAGGCAGTAGGGACGACCAGGGATGTTCTCTGTTTAGTGAGTCCACCAGATCAGAGGCAGTAGAGATGACCAGGGATGTTCTCTGTTTAGTGAGTCCTCCAGATCAGAGGCTGTAGGGATGACCAGGGATGTTCTCTGTTTAGTAGAGCCAGATCAGAGGCAGTAGGGACGACCAGGGACGTTCTCTGTTTAGTGAGTCCTCCAGATCAGAGTCAGTAGGGACGACCAGGGACGTTCTCTGTTTAGTGAGTCCTCCAGATCAGAGTCAGTAGGGACGACCAGGGACGTTCTCTGTTTAGTGAGTCCACCAGATCAGAGGCAGTAGAGATGACCAGGGATGTTCTCTGTTTAGTGAGTCCTCCAGATCAGAGGCTGTAGGGATGACCAGGGATGTTCTCTGTTTAGTAGAGCCAGATCAGAGGCAGTAGGGACGACCAGGGACGTTCTCTGTTTAGTGAGTCCTCCAGATCAGAGGCAGTAGAGATGACCAGGGATGTTCTCTGTTTAGTGAGTCCTCCAGATCAGAGGCTTTAGGGATGACCAGGGATGTTCTCTGTTTAGTAGAGCCAGATCAGAGGCAGTAGGGACGACCAGGGACGTTCTCTGTTTAGTGAGTCCTCCAGATCAGAGTCAGTAGGGACGACCAGGGACGTTCTCTGTTTAGTGAGTCCTCCAGATCAGAGTCAGTAGGGACGACCATGGATGTTCTCTGTTTAGTGAGTCCTCCAGATCAGAGTCAGTAGAGATAACCAGGGATGTTCTCTGTTTAGTGAGTCCTCCAGATCAGAGGCTGTAGGGATGACCAGGGATGTTCCCTGTTTAGTGAGTCCACCAGATCAGAGGCAGTAGGGACGACCAGGGACGTTCTCTGTTTAGTGAGTCCTCCAGATCAGAGTCAGTAGGGACGACCATGAATGTTCTCTGTTTAGTGAGTCCTCCAGATCAGAGTCAGTAGGGACGACCATGGATGTTCTCTGTTTAGTGAGTCCTCCAGATCAGAATCAGTAGGGACGACCAGAGACGTTTTCTTGATTGAAAAATTTGACCATTTTCCTGCCCGGCTAAGCAATTGAAAATACTTTTGGGTGTCAGGGAAAATGTATAGAGTAAAACGTAAATTATTTTCTTCAGGAATGTAGTGAAGTTAAAGTTGTAGAAAATAAAAAATAGTAAAGTAGAGTACAGATAACATATATGTATATATTGTTCTACAGGGGATGGGTGTATTGGTGGATGTATATATTAATGTATATATTGTTCTACAGGGGATGCGTGTATTGGTAGATGTATATATTGTTCTATAGGGGATGGGTGTATTGGTAGATGTATATATTGTTCTATAGGGGATGGGTGTATTGGTAGATGTATATATTGTTCTATAGGGGATGGGTGTATTGGTAGATGTATATATTGTTCTATAGGGGATGGGTGTATTGGTAGATGTATATATTGTTCTATAGGGGATGGGTGTATTGGTAGATGTATATATTGTTCTATAGGGGATGGGTGTATTGGTAGATGTATATATTGTTCTATAGGGGATGGGTGTATTGGTAGATGTATATATTGTTCTATAGGGGATGGGTGTATTGGTAGATGTATATATTGTTCTATAGGGGATGGGTGTATTGGTAGATGTATATATTGTTCTATAGGGGATGGGTGTATTGGTAGATGTATATATTGTTCTATAGGGGATGGGTGTATTGGTAGATGTATATATTGTTCTATAGGGGATGGGTGTATTGGTAGATGTATATATTGTTCTATAGGGGATGGGTGTATTGGTAGATGTATATATTGTTCTATAGGGGATGGGTGTATTGGTAGATGTATATATTGTTCTATAGGGGATCGGTGTATTGGTAGATGTATATATTGTTCTATAGGGGATGGGTGTATTGGTAGATGTATATATTGTTCTATAGGGGATGGGTGTATTGGTAGATGTATATATTGTTCTATAGGGGATGGGTGTATTGGTAGATGTATATATTGTTCTATAGGGGATGGGTGTATTGGTAGATGTATATATTGTTCTATAGGGGATGGGTGTATTGGTAGATGTATATATTGTTCTATAGGGGATGGGTGTATTGGTAGATGTATATATTGTTCTATAGGGGATGGGTGTATTGGTAGATGTATATATTGTTCTATAGGGGATGGGTGTATTGGTAGATGTATATATTGTTCTATAGGGGATGGGTGTATTGGTAGATGTATATATTGTTCTATAGGGGATGGGTGTATTGGTAGATGTATATATTAATGTATATATTGTTCTACAGGGGATGGGTGTATTGGTAGATGTATATATTAATGTATATATTGTTATACAGGGGATGGGTGTATTGGTAGATGTATATATTGTTCTATAGGGGATGGGTGTATTGGTAGATGTATATATTGTTCTATAGGGGATGGGTGTATTGGTAGATGTATATAGCCCCAAAAAATGACTTAAGTAGAACTTTGAAGTATTTTTACTGAAGTACTTTACACCACTGCTCACACACACACACACACACACACACACACACACACACACACACACACACACACACACACACACACACACACACACACACACACACACACACACACACACACACACACACACACACACACACACACACACACACACAATTTATAAAGAGACTTCTAACAACATCATATATATTTTTTAAAGCTACTGTTTAATTACTGGGGTCTTAATGAAACACATGTGTCAGACTGTATGTCTGTTGGTGAAGAGAGAGAGAGACAGAGAGAAGGGGTCTATATGATTTATCCATTATCTGGATCTTCTGGGTTTAGCTTGAGAAGCTTCTGTTGTCCCCAATGTTCCCTTTAAGCTGCGCACATCCACAGCCCCGCGCAGAGAAGCACGAGATTGAACTTCACTCAACGTTCTGGATTTTCCCAACTTTAGTTAACACTATCAACATTCTAGAGTTTCCCCCCTTTAGGTAACACTATCAACGTTCCAGAGTTTTCCCCTTTAGGTAACACTATCAACATTCTAGAATTTCCCCCCTTTAGGTAACACTATCAACGTTCCAGAGTTTTCCCCTTTAGGTAACACTATCAACATTCTAGAGTTTCCCCCCTTTAGGTAACACTATCAACGTTCCAGAGTTTTCCCCTTTAGGTAACACTATCAACGTTCTAGAGTTTTCCCCTTTAGGTAACACTATCAACGTTCTAGAGTTTTTCCACTTTAGTTAACACTATCAACGTTCTAGAGTTTCTCCCCTTTAGTTAACACTATCAACGTTCTAGAGTTTTTCCCCTTTAGTTAACACTATCAACGTTCTAGAGTTTTTCCCCTTTAGTTAACACTATCAACGTTCTAGAGTTTTTCCCCTTTAGTTAACACTATCAACGTTTCCCTTTGCTGTGGGAATTGCGATCGAATCAACTCAATATTAGCCACTTTTAATGCAACATCCTAAAATAAAACAATCTATGCAAGACTTTTGTTGTAAGCAGAACGCATTGGGGTAGGATTCTATTCGTTCGTGAGTAGATGCGCTTGTTTTGAGTTCAAAGTGAGAGCTGCATGTTCCCACATGGGCACATTTTGTTCATACCCTTTGCTAATTAGGGAGTTATTAGCCCAGTTATAGATCATTTGTAGTGATTACTTCCTACAAGAGCACAAAACGTGTACATTTCTAGACATCTTTGAAAAGCGAGTAAAGAGGTTTTTTTTTGTCTTAAAGGGGCAGTGTTGTATTTTGAGACAGGCTTGAATAATCTAAGTAGCCAATAGGCAGAGGGTCTGATGTGTCTGATTCTCTGTAATAATGATATGGGAATAATAATGCATTTTATTTTGTAAAGTTGTTTCTTGCATCAAACAACACAACATTTTCAGTCACCTCCTTGTCTGATAAAACACGTGGAATAGTAGGTTAATGTCAGGCCCTGCTGCGCCACTTTGCAGCCCAAACGCGGGTACAACCTCAGTGTTCACAGTAAACGCAGGCTGGAAGTTGCACAGCATTTTCACAACGTTCAAGTTTGCGCTCAGCAGACCTGAAATTTGAGGGAACGTTGTATGTAACATAGAATAGACTCTTCTGGGTTAGCTAAATACGCTTCTGTTTCCAATAATGTGTGTGTAGCATGTGAAAGACCTAAGAGCTGTGTGAGTACCAGTAGATAGATACATACACTGTAATACTGGTTGTAGATAGATACACTGTATCACTGGTTGTAGATAGATACACTGTAACACTGTAATACTGGTTGTAGATAGATACACTGTAATACTGGTTGTAGATAGATACACTGTAACACTGGTTGTAGATAGATACACTGTAACACTGTAATACTGGTGGTAGATAGATACACTGTAACACTGGTTGTAGATAGATACACTGTAACACTGTAACACTGGTTGTAGATAGATACCCTGTAACACTGGTTGTAGATTGATACACTGTAATACTGGTTGTAGATAGATCAAAATAACACATTTTGTACTTGAGTGAGTGTATGTATCCAGCGCCGTCTCTCTCTATAGGGGATGGGTGTATTGGTAGATGTATATATTAATGTATATATTGTTCTACAGGGGATGGGTGTATTGGTAGATGTATATGTTGTTCTATAGGGGATGGGTGTATTGGTAGATGTATATATTAATGTATATATTGTTCTACAGGGGATGGGTGTATTGGTAGATGTATATATTAATGTATATATTGTTCTACAGGGGATGGGTGTATTGGTAGATGTATATATTGTTCTATAGGGGATGGGTGTATTGGTAGATGTATATATTGTTCTATAGGGGATGGGTGTATTGGTAGATGTATATATTAATGTATATATTGTTCTATAGGGGATGGGTGTTTTGGTAGATGTATATATTAATGTATATATTGTTCTATAGGGGATGGGTGTATTGGTAGATGTATATGTTGTTCTATAGGGGATGGGTGTATTGGTAGATGTATATATTAATGTATATATTGTTCCATAGGGGATGGGTGTATTGGTAGATGTATATATTAATGTATATATTGTTCTATAGGGGATGGGTGTATTGGTAGATGTATATATTGTTCTATAGGGGATGGGTGTATTGGTAGATGTATATATTAATGTATATATTGTTCTATAGGGGATGGGTGTATTGGTAGATGTATATGTTGTTCTATAGGGGATGGGTGTATTGGTAGATGTATATATTGTTCTATAGGGGATGGGTGTATTGGTAGATGTATATATTGTTCTACAGGGGATGGGTGTATTGGTAGATGTATATATTGTTCTATAGGGGATGGGTGTTTTGGTAGATGTATATATTAATGTATATATTGTTCTATAGGGGATGGGTGTATTGGTAGATGTATATATTAATGTATATATTGTTCTACAGGGGATGGGTGTATTGGTAGATGTATATATTGTTCTATAGGGGATGGGTGTATTGGTAGATGTATATATTGTTCTACAGGGGATGGGTGTATTGGTAGATGTATATATTAATGTATATATTGTTCTATAGGGGATGGGTGTATTGGTAGATGTATATATTGTTCTACAGGGGATGGGTGTATTGGTAGATGTATATATTAATGTATATATTGTTCTATAGGGGATGGGTGTATTGGTAGATGTATATATTGTTCTACAGGGGATGGGTGTATTGGTAGATGTATATATTGTTCTATAGGGGATGGGTGTATTGGTAGATGTATATATTGTTCTATAGGGGATGGGTGTATTGGTAGATGTATATGTTGTTCTATAGGGGATGGGTGTATTGGTAGATGTATATATTAATGTATATATTGTTCTATAGGGGATGGGTGTATTGGTAGATGTATATATTAATGTATATATTGTTCTACAGGGGATGGGTGTATTGGTAGATGTATATATTGTTCTATAGGGGATGGGTGTATTGGTAGATGTATATATTGTTCTATAGGGGATGGGTGTATTGGTAGATGTATATATTGTTCTACAGGGGATGGGTGTATTGGTAGATGTATTTATTGTTCTACAGGGGATGGGTGTATTGGTAGATGTATATATTGTTCTACAGGGGATGGGTGTATTGGTAGATGTATATATTAATGTATACATTGTTCTATAGGGGATGGGTGTATTGGTAGATGTATATATTAATGTATATATTGTTCTATAGGGGATGGGTGTATTGGTAGATGTATATATTAATGTATATATTGTTCTATAGGGGATGGGTGTATTGGTAGATGTATATATTAATGTATATATTGTTCTACAGGGGATGGGTGTATTGGTGGATGTATATATTAATGTATATATTGTTCTACAGGGGATGCGTGTATTGGTAGATGTATATATTGTTCTATAGGGGATGGGTGTATTGGTAGATGTATATATTAATGTATATATTGTTCTACAGGGGATGCGTGTATTGGTAGATGCACGGGACAAGCTGGGGATTCCGTGGCAGAACTCTGAAAACGAGAAGCACGGCATGTTTGTGATGTCATTTGAGGGGCGTGGTGGAGTGGCGGTAGAACCAATGGAATTCCAGCTTTATGGTCTGGCGCTGGACGCTCTGTGGAGGGATTCTGGAATACAGGACGCCTACGCACGACGCAGTGAGTTTCAACTGGTGAGTCTGACACACACACACACACACACACACACACACACACACACACACACACACACACACACACACACACACACAGCTACACACACACACAGAGATACACACACACACACACACAGCTACACACACACACACACACACACACACACACACACAGCTACACACACACACACGACAGCCGTGTCTGAGACTGAAAGATCACACACTCTCATTTGTTTGTGTCAGAGAGTGACTGTGTGTGTTGTTATTATGATGTCACAGTCTCTCCCTGGTCTTCAACTCCAGATAAGTTAGAGCTGCAGTCAACATTCAAAACAGTTTGTTGTTTACGAACTGAGAACACGCTATGACAAAAAAAAAGATTATAGAACCTAAAAGGATTCTTTGACTGTCCCCATAGGAGTACCCTTTGAAGAACCCTTTTAGGTTCCAAGTAGAACCCCTTTTGGGTTCCATGTTCCACAGAGGGTTCTACCTGGAACCAAAAAGGGTTCTTCCTTGGAGACAGCCGAAGAACCCTTTTGGAACCTTTTTTTTAAGAGTGTATTTGAGTGTGTAGAGTGTAATGTGTAGAGTGTGTAGTCTGTGAAGTGCAGTGTGTGTAGTGTTGTGTGTAGTGTTGTGTGTAGTGTAGTGTGTAGTGTAGTGTGCAGTGTGTGTAGAGGGTGTAGTGTGTGTAGTGTGTGTAGAGTGTGTAGTGTAGTGTGTATTGTAGTGTGCAGTGTGTGTAGAGGGTGTAGTGTGTGTAGTGTGTGTAGAGTTGTGTGTAGTGTTGTGTGTATTGTAGTGTGCAGTGTGTGTAGAGGGTGTAGTGTGTGTAGTGTGTGTAGAGTGTGTAGTGTTGTGTGTATTGTAGTGTGCAGTGTGTGTAGAGGGTGTAGTGTGTGTAGTGTGTGTAGAGTGTGTAGTGTAGTGTGTATTGTAGTGTGCAGTGTGTGTAGAGGGTGTAGTGTGTGTAGTGTGTGTAGAGTGTGTAGTGT
>NC_092159.1:2993880-3038880 GCF_045791955.1 Oncorhynchus clarkii lewisi | reverse complement strand
ACCCCTCTATCTTTCTCTCTGAGAGGTTTTTCCGGTTACCACAGCCCAGCTTTCCCAGGAAACTCTGGATCCCAGCCAGAGAAAAAGAGAGCGAGAGCGAGAGAGAGAGAAATAAGGTTGGGGGAGGGGAGAGGGATTGAGAGAAACAGGATGACTGGGAGAAATGGAGAGAAGGGAGGAGTAGAGAGATAGAGAGAAAACAGAAACGACTGACAGCCACCCGCAGCACACACCCAGCAGCATACCACCCTGCAGCATACCACCCTGCATACCACTGCTGGCTTGCTTCTGAAGCTAAGCAGGGTTGGTCCTGGTCAGTTCTTGGATGGGAGACCAGATGCTGCTGGAAGTGGTGTTGGAGGGCCAGTAGGAGGCACACTTTTCCTCTGGTCTAAAAAAAATATCCCAATGCCCCAGGGCAGTGATTGGGGACACTGCCCTGTGTAGGGGTGCCGTCTTTCGGATGGGACGTTAAACGGGTGACCTGACTCTCTGAGGTCAATAAAGATCCCATGGCACTTATCGTAAGAGTAGGGGTGTTAACCCCGGTGTCCTGGCTAAATTCCCAATCTGGCCATCAAAACATCACGGTCACCTAATAATCCCCAGTTTACAATTGTCTCACTCATCCACCTCCTCTCCCCTGTAACTATTCCCCAGGTCGTTGCTGCAAACAGATGAATACAAAAATGTTGTTTTTAAACCACACAAGTTGGAGAACGTCACAATTGATAAGAGATTGAATCCTGTTATGCCGGAATCTGATCGTGCCGTCGGCTATGTGCCAATTAAAGGTAATTAACGATGTAGCTGACATATGCAGCGTTTACTGTTAATGCCAACGAGGGGAACATTCCCTTTAAAAGGTGCCCATAAGGAATGATCGAATCAGGCCCTCACTCTATCTTAAAGATACATGGGCCTGTTCACTGCAGTAGGGAGGAGAGAGAGACAACACTGTGGTGTGGGGCCTGTTCACTGCAGTAGGGAGGAGAGAGAGACAACACTGTGGTGTGGGGCCTGTTCACTGCAGTAGGGAGGAGAGAGAGACAACACTGTGGTGTGGGGCCTGTTCACTGCAGTAGGGAGGAGAGAGAGACAACACTGTGGTGTGGAGCCTGTTCACTGCAGTAGGGAGGAGAGAGAGACAACACTGTGGTGTGGGGCCTGTTCACTGCAGTAGGGAGGAGAGAGAGACAACACTGTGGTGTGGGGCCTGTTCACTGCAGTAGGGAGGAGAGAGAGACAACACTGTGGTGTGGGGCCTGTTCACTGCAGTAGGGAGGAGAGAGACAACAGAGATAAACACTTACTGTGGTGTGGGGCCTGTCCACTGTAGTAGGGAGGAGAGAGAGACAACACTGTGGTGTGGGGCCTGTTCACTGCAGTAGGGAGGAGAGAGACAACAGAGATAAACACTTACTGTGGTGTGGGGCCTGTCCACTGTAGTAGGGAGGAGAGAGAGACAACACTGTGGTGTGGGGCCTGTTCACTGTAGTAGGGAGGAGAGAGAGACAGAGATAAACACTTACTGTGGTGTGGGGCCTGTTCACTGTAGTAGGGAGGAGAGAGAGACAGATATAAACACTTACTGTCGTGTGGGGCCTGATCACTGTAGTAGGGCGGAGGAGAGAGACAGAGATAAACACTTACTGTGGTGTGGGGCCTGATCACTGCAGTAGGGAGGAGAGAGAGACAGACATAAACACTTACTGTGGTGTGGGGCCTGTTCACTGCAGTAGGGAGACAACAGAGATAAACACTTACTGTGGTGTGGAGCCTGTTCACTGTAGTAGGGAGGAGAGAGAGACAGAGATAAACACTTACTGTGGTGTGGGGCCTGTTCACTGTAGTAGAGAGGAGAGAGAGACAGAGATAAACACTTAATGTGGTGTGGGGCCTGTTCACTGTAGTAGAGAGGAGAGAGACAACACTGTGGTGTGGGGCCTGTTCACTGTAGTAGGGAGGAGAGAGAGACAGAGATAAACACTTACTGTGGTGTGGGGCCTGTTCACTGCAGTAGGGAGGAGAGAGAGACAACACTGTGGTGTGGGGCCTGTTCACTGCAGTAGGGAGGAGAGAGAGACAACACTGTGGTGTGGGGCCTGTTCACTGCAGTAGGGAGGAGAGAGAGACAACACTGTGGTGTGGGGCCTGTTCACTGCAGTAGGGAGGAGAGAGAGACAACACTGTGGTGTGGGGCCTGTTCACTGCAGTAGGGAGGAGAGAGAGACAACACTGTGGTGTGGGGCCTGTTCACTGCAGTAGGGAGGAGAGAGAGACAACACTGTGGTGTGGGGCCTGTTCACTGCAGTAGGGAGGAGAGAGAGACAACACTGTGGTGTGGGGCCTGTTCACTGCAGTAGGGAGGAGAGAGAGACAACACTGTGGTGTGGGGCCTGTTCACTGCAGTAGGGAGGAGAGAGAGACAACACTGTGGTGTGGGGCCTGTTCACTGCAGTAGGGAGTGTGTCGTAATTATTTAATCAAACAGTGTGCTTAAAGCATCAGTTTTTTTTTTTTAATCGGGGACAGCCCCAGTTTTTTTTTAGTCAGGGACAGCCCTAGTGTGTGTGATAGTTATGAGCAACGTCGAATCCAAAAGCTCTCAAAACAACCACCGGGTTCCCATAGCAACCAGGAGAGAGACAGAGAGAGAGAGAGAGAGAGAGAGAGAGAGAGAGAGAGAGAGAGAGAGAGAGAGATAGAGAGAGAGAGTGTGTGAGAGGGAGAGAGAGAGAGAGAGAGAGAGAGAGGGAGAGAGAGAGAGAGAGAGAGAGAGGGAGGGGCCACAAACACACAGTCTATTCAGACCTCGTCTAGTAGTAAAGCCTCTAATCTGACCAATACAAACTGTGAATGGAGTTCCATTCCAGCTGCCTTACTCACTCACACCACAACTACACCAGTTCTATCCATTGATTGGTTTAACCCACTAGAAACCTGTTTTGATTGGTCAGCTGTAATGCATCTGCTGTGACAGGCTTTAGTCATTGGTTTTTCCTCAGTTCCCCCCAATGTTACATGTTTTATTAACTTGGTTCATAAATTATATACAAAAAAACATGCCATCTCTCTATCTCTCATCCCCTCTCTCTCCCCCTCCCTCCCTCTCTCCCCCTCCCCCTCTCTTCCTGTCTTCCTGAAATAGAGAGGAAACCTCAGTCCATCTGCTTACTCAGTCTTTAAAACCCTCTGTCAGCATTTTCACTGTCGACTAATAAAGTTATTTTAGTTTTGAAATGGTAACTTCAGAGAAAAAAATACTATTTTGTCTCTTTCTCTCTCTCCCCATCTCTCTCTCTCTCTCTCTCCCTCCCTCTCTCTCTCTCTCTCTCTCTCTCTCTCTCTCTCTCTCTCCCTCTCTCTCGCTCTCTCTCTCTCTCTCTCACCCCATCTCTCCCTCTCTCTCTCTCTCTCTCTCTCTCCCTCTCTCTCTCTCACTCTCCCTCCCTCTCTCTCTCTCTCTCCCTCTCTCTATCGCTCTCTCTCTCTCTCTCTCTCTCTCTCTCTCTCTCTCCCTCTCTCTCGCTCTCTCTCTCTCTCTCACCCCATCTCTCTCTCTCTCTCCCTCTCTCTCTCTCACTCTCCCTCTCTCTCCCTCTCTCTCTCTCTCTCTCCCCATCTCTCTCTCTCTCTCTCTCTCTCCTTCCCTCTCTCTCTCTCTGCGTCAGTAGTGATGCGTACTGCTATTTGTCACACCACTGT
This sequence comes from Oncorhynchus clarkii lewisi, assembly GCF_045791955.1. NCBI lineage: Eukaryota > Metazoa > Chordata > Actinopteri > Salmoniformes > Salmonidae > Oncorhynchus > Oncorhynchus clarkii. Next base: position 3,035,172 of record NC_092159.1, on the reverse strand, counting down.
AGGTCTAGTCAGCAGCATGTGTGTGTGGTATGGGTGTAGGTCGCCTCGTCGCGAACCAGGCTTCCCTAAAATGGGAAGTGTGGGGATGTTCCATGGCAGAAATCAGGAAGGAACCCGGTGCCTTGCTTGGGAGGAGCTCATCAGATTTATGCCCAAAAAATATCAACAAAACAACCACTGGTTACAAAACATTTTATAACGTTTTGTCCAGATGAGCTAAAGCTGTCAAGCTGCAGTAAGAAGGAAGAAATGATATACAACATTGGCCATATCAATATTTACATTTGGACGTTTCTAACGTGATATTTGGCTGTAAAGGCTAGCATGAAGAAATTATATACAACACTGGCCATATCAATATTTATATTTTGACGTTTCTAACGTGATATTTGGCTGTAAAGGCTAGCATGTAAAGGCTAGCACAACAAAGCCTCCTTCACTCACGCCGCCAAACTTACCCTAGTAAAACTGACTATCCTACCGATCCTCGACTTCGGCGATGTCATCTACAAAATTGCTTCCAACACTCTACTCAGCAAACTGGATGCAGTTTATCACAGTGCCATCCGTTTTGTCACTAAAGCACCTTATACCACCCACCACTGCGACTTGTATGCTCTAGTCGGCTGGCCCTCGCTACATATTCGTTGCCAGACCCACTGGCTCCAGGTCATCTACAAGTCCATGCTAGGTAAAGCTCCGCCTTATTTCAGTTCACTGGTTACGATGGCAACACCCATCCGTAGCACGCGCTCCAGCAGGTGTATCTCACTGATCATCCCTAAAGCCAACACCTCATTTGGCCGCCTTTCGTTCCAGTTCTCTGCTGCCTGTGACTGGAACGAATTGCAAAAATCGCTGAAGTTGGAGACTTTTATCTCCCTCACCAACTTCAAACATCTGCTATCTGAGCAGCTAACCGATCGCTGCAGCTGTACATAGTCTATTGGTAAATAGCCCACCCATTTTCACCTACCTCATCCCCATACTGTTTTTATTTATTTATTTTTCTGCTCTTTTGCACACCAATATCTCTACCTGTACATAACCATCTGATCATTTATCACTCCAGTGTTAATCTGCATAATTGTAATTATTTGCCTACCTTCTCATGCCTTTTGCACACAATGTATATATAGACTCCCCTTTTTTCTACTGTGTTATTGACTTGTTAATTGTTTACTCCATGTGTAACTCTGTGTTGTCTGTTCACACTGCTATGCCTTATCTTGGCCAGGTCGCAGTTGCAAATGAGAACTTGTTCTCAACTAGCCTACCTGGTTAAATAAAGGTGTTCTCAACTGGCCTACCTGGTTAAATAAAGGTGTTCTCAACTGGCCTACCTGGTTAAATAAAGGTGTTCTCAACTGGCCTACCTGGTTAAATAAAGGTGTTCTCAACTGGCCTACCTGGTTAAATAAAGGTGTTCTCAACTAGCCTACCTGGTTAAATAAAGGTGTTCTCAACTAGCCTACCTGGTTAAATAAAGGTGTTCTCAACTAGCCTACCTGGTTAAATAAAGGTGTTCTCAACTAGCCTACCTGGTTAAATAAAGGTGTTCTCAACTAGCCTACCTGGTTAAATAAAGGTGTTCTCAACTAGCCTACCTGGTTAAATAAAGGTGTTCTCAACTAGCCTACCTGGTTAAATAAAGGTGTTCTCAACTGGCCTACCTGGTTAAATAAAGGTGTTCTCAACTGGCCTACCTGGTTAAATAAAGGTGTTCTCAACTGGCCTACCTGGTTAAATAAAGGTGTTCTCAACTGGCCTACCTGGTTAAATAAAGGTGTTCTCAACTGGCCTACCTGGTTAAATAAAGGTGTTCTCAACTGGCCTACCTGGTTAAATAAAGGTGTTCTCAACTAGCCTACCTGGTTAAATAAAGGTGTTCTCAACTAGCCTACCTGGTTAAATAAAGGTGTTCTCAACTAGCCTACCTGGTTAAATAAAGGTGTTCTCAACTAGCCTACCTGGTTAAATAAAGGTGTTCTCAACTAGCCTACCTGGTTAAATAAAGGTGTTCTCAACTAGCCTACCTGGTTAAATAAAGGTGTTCTCAACTGGCCTACCTGGTTAAATAAAGGTGTTCTCAACTAGCCTACCTGGTTAAATAAAGGTGTTCTCAACTAGCCTACCTGGTTAAATAAAGGTGTTCTCAACTAGCCTACCTGGTTAAATAAAGGTGTTCTCAACTAGCCTACCTGGTTAAATAAAGGTGTTCTCAACTAGCCTACCTGGTTAAATAAAGGTGTTCTCAACTAGCCTACCTGGTTAAATAAAGGTGTTCTCAACTAGCCTACCTGGTTAAATAAAGGTGTTCTCAACTAGCCTACCTGGTTAAATAAAGGTGTTCTCAACTAGCCTACCTGGTTAAATAAAGGTGTTCTCAACTAGCCTACCTGGTTAAATAAAGGTGTTCTCAACTAGCCTACCTGGTTAAATAAAGGTGTTCTCAACTAGCCTACCTGGTTAAATAAAGGTGTTCTCAACTGGCCTACCTGGTTAAATAAAGGTGTTCTCAACTGGCCTACCTGGTTAAATAAAGGTGTTCTCAACTGGCCTACCTGGTTAAATAAAGGTGTTCTCAACTGGCCTACCTGGTTAAATAAAGGTGTTCTCAACTGGCCTACCTGGTTAAATAAAGGTGAAATAAAATAAATAAAATTAAATGCGGGACAGGTCGCTACGATTTTTTTGGGGAGAAAAGTCAGCTAACCTCGTGAGCTACCTAGTTATAACTAACTAGCTAGCTACTAGCTAATATAACTAACTAGCTAGATACTATAACTAACTAGCTAGCTACTAGCTACTATAACTAACTAGCTAGCACCTAGCTAGTTCAATGTCTCTCAGGATTATAAAGCCAAACCAAAAAGATAATAAAAACAGCATATTATTGCCCTAAATGGATAGCTGTGTTAGCCCAGTCGCTAGCTTATACAGGGTCGGTGACACATAGAGCAACCATGTCTATGGGAACTACTGCAGTCATTTTGCTAAACATTGCTAAAAATGAACGAAATAACATAAAAATGCTACCTGTAATGCTTATCTCCTGTAGCCTAACTAACTGTCGTCTCCTTACTGTCGTATTGTACCTAAATTACAAGGGTTGGATTTGAACTAAACAATTTTAAACAATATGTCAGCACTTCAATGTGCAGAAATCGCTCCGGCCATTTCCTGGTTGTTAAAACTCTTAATAGTTTTCCTAATTTCAGTTTTTATGTGATCAAAAACAAGCAACTATAATGTAGACCGGGAAGCATAGAAATAGAGCACATAGAACATATCTACTGCTTATTAGACTCGCTTTTCATGAGAAATGACAGATCTATAACTTACATTTCTATCTGAATTTGGTCTGGTCACCCCCAAAAAAGTTACATATTGTCGCTTTAAAAGGCATGTAGAAAATCTGGTATATGGTTTGCCTCATGAACATGGTCTACTGGGGTCATTTTAAGTAGAGAACGTAGAGCTCAACATGTAAACAATGTGCCAGTTCAGCTATTCTCTGATCCAGATGACAGATGCCCTAAAGGCCAGTAGTGCCGTCACACTGTAGGACTGTGGCTGTATTAGTGATGTCATATGAGAAGCTGCACAATTAATTTACATAGCTGATATACTGAGAGAGAGAGAGAGTTTGAGAGAGAGAGAGAGAGAGAGAGAGAGAGAGAGAGAGAGAGAGAGAGAGAGAGAGAGAGAGAGAGAGAGAGAGAGAGAGAGAGAATCAAGTACAACTTATTGGAGATCTTACCACTATACATAAAGGTTATGTTAATTTGAGAATACAACACAGACCCATTACAGACAGAACCCCCTTCCTCTCTTTATTGACACACAGACCCATTACAGACAGAACCCCCTTCCTCTCTTTATTGAAACACAGACCCATTACAGTCAGAACCCCCTTCCTCTCTTTATTGAAACACAGACCCACTATTATGTAAAGATGAGACATCTTAGTGTAAACAACACTAGATTGTTGACTTAGCAACAAGTAGGTTATTATTACTAAAGCGTAATTTCAGGAAAACAACAAAAACTCAATTCCAGAGGTGGCCAACCCTGCTCCACTGATCTACTGGCTGAGTAGGGTTCTATTCCAGAGGTGGCCAACCCTGCTCCACTGGTCTACTGGCTGAGCAGACTTCTATTCCAGAGATGGCCAACCCTGCTCCACTGATCTACTGGCTGAGTAGGGTTCTATTCCAGAGGTGGCCAACCATGCTCCACTGATCTACTGGCTGAGCAGACTTCTATTCCAGAGGTGGCCAACCCTGCTCCACTGATCTACTGGCTGAGCAGGGTTCTATTCCAGAGGTGGCCAACCCTGCTCCACTGGTCTACTGGCTGAGCAGACTTCTATTCCAGAGGTGGCCGACCCTGCTCCACTGATCTACTGGCTGAGTAGGGTTCTATTCCAGAGGTGGCCAACCCTGCTCCACTGATCTACTGGCTGAGTAGACTTCTATTCCAGAGGTGGCCAACCCTGCTCCACTGATCTACTGGCTGGCTGAGCAGACTTCTATTCCAGAGGTGGCCAACCCTGCTCCACTGATCTACTGGCTGAGCAGACTTCTATTCCAGAGGTGGCCAACCCTGCTCCACTGATCTACTGGCTGAGCAGGGTTCTATTCCAGAGGTGGCCAACCCTGCTCCACTGGTCTACTGGCTGAGCAGACTTCTATTCCAGAGGTGGCCGACCCTGCTCCACTGATCTACTGGCTGAGTAGGGTTCTATTCCAGAGGTGGCCAACCCTGCTCCACTGATCTACTGGCTGAGTAGGGTTCTATTCCAGAGGTGGCCAACCCTGCTCCACTGATCTACTGGCTGAGTAGACTTCTATTCCAGAGGTGGCCAACCCTGCTCCACTGATCTACTGGCTGGCTGAGCAGACTTCTATTCCAGAGGTGGCCAACCCTGCTCCACTGATCTACTGGCTGAGCAGACTTCTATTCCAGAGGTGGCCAACCCTGCTCCACTGATCTACTGGCTGAGCAGACTTCTATTCCAGAGGTGGCCAACCCTGCTCCACTGGTCTACTGGCTGAGCAGACTTCTATTCCAGAGGTGGCCGACCCTGCTCCACTGATCTACTGGCTGAGCAGACTTCTATTCCAGAGGTGGCCAACCCTGCTCCACTGATCTACTGGCTGAGTAGGGTTCTATTCCAGAGGTGGCCAACCCTGCTCCACTGATCTACTGGCTGAGTAGACTTCTATTCCAGAGGTGGCCAACCCTGCTCCACTGATCTACTGGCTGGCTGAGCAGACTTCTATTCCAGAGGTGGCCAACCCTGCTCCACTGATCTACTGGCTGAGTAGACTTCTATTCCAGAGGTGGCCAACCCTGCTCCACTGATCTACTGGCTGGCTGAGCAGACTTCTATTCCAGAGGTGGCCAACCCTGCTCCACTGATCTACTGGCTGAGTAGACTTCTATTCCAGAGATGGCCAACCCTGCTCCACTGATCTACTGTCTGAGTAGACTTCTATTCCAGAGGTGGCCAACCCTGCTCCACTGATCTACTGGCTGAGCAGACTTCTATTCCAGCCCAGAAAATAGCACTCTTGATGATCAACTCTTTAGATGTGATGATGAGTTGGTAATCGGGTGTGTTATTGCTGGGCTGGAACAGAACCCTGCACAGCCAGCAGCTCCCGTTGTAACCAGGTTAATACACTGTGTGGGATGTTTAACTGTATAACTGTATACAGCATTCTGTTAAACATAGGTGGGCCAACACATATAACCCAGGGCACATAGGATATACCCTTCGTCTCTTGGGACGTTCATCGGGACCTCTCTCTTCATCTGCCAACGGGCTTTCTTTCACAGCATTCCATAGCCGAGGACAGATTACATCACAAAGAAACAGGCTTCATTATACTCCAATGAGACGGCACTGAATAGTATGTTGCCATTATCTCTCTGTCCTCGTAGTTTAACCCTCTAGGGACTGGAGAATCTGTTCATAATGACCTGTCCAGTGGCCTACCATTCTCCCGTTACTGACAGCTGAACCCGTTACTGTCACCCTCTTTCCATGGCCGTTATCTACAAAATACATTTGGAGACTATTTTTAATTTTACAATGATTACATCAAGATAGCTAGCCAATAGGAAGTTAGCTAGCTGATTACATTTAATTCACTTAGCTAAACAGTGTGTAAAGTTAGCTAGCTCGCTAGTTAGTGGCTCAGTGGAGTAAGCCTACGAAGTGGCCTACTGTAGCCAGCTAGCTAGTTAGCAGCTCAGTGGAGTCTACAAAGATGCCTACTGTAGCTAGCTAGCTAGTTAGCAGCTCAGTGGAGTCTACAAAGATGCCTACTGTAGCCAGCTAGATAGTTAGCAGCTCAGTGGAGTCTACAAAGATGCCTACTGTAGCCAGCTAGATAGTTAGCAGCTCAGTGGAGTCTACAAAGATGCCTACTGTAGCTAGCTAGTTAGCAGTTCAGTGGAGTTAGCCTATAAAGTGGCCTACTGTAGCTAGCTAGCTAGTTAGCAGATTAGTGGAGTCTACAAAGATGCCTACTGTAGCCAGCTAGCTAGTTAGCAGATCAGTGGAGTCTACAAAGATGCCTACTGTAGCTAGCTAGCTAGTTAGCAGATTAGTGGAGTCTACAAAGATGCCTACTGTAGCCAGCTCGCTAGTTAGCAGCTCAGTGGAGTTAGCCTACAAAGTGGCCTACTGAAGCTTGCTAGTTAGCAGCTCAGTGGTCTACAAAGATGCCTACTGTAGCCAGCTAGCTAGTTAGCAGCTCAGTGGAGTTAGCCTACAAAGTGACCTACTGTAGCTAGCTAGTTAGCAGCTCAGTGGAGTCTACAAAGTGGCCTACTGTAGCCAGCTAGCTAGTTAGCAGCTCATGTGGAGTTAGCCTACAAAGTGGCCTACTGTAGCCAGCTAGCTAGTTAGCATCTCAGTGGAGTCTACATAGAGGCCTACTGTAGCCAGATAGCTAATTAATAATACACAGTTTAAAGTTTTTTTTTAATGTATTTAATTACTTGAATATGTTCTCCCACTGCTTCTGTTTTATGGGTCCTTAGAAACTAAATAATGGGCCATTTTCAAGATATTTTCAGTGGTAGCAAAGCGGCCGTGTGGACAGGACACACCAGAGCAGTTTAGAACGTGACCTTTGACTTTACCAACGGAATTCACTTTCAATAAAATATCAATTGCAGACTTGTCAGCAACACTTGATAACTTGCACTTGAAAAACTAGCAACAACACCAACTACCGGAACGGTAGTCAGGTGATTCACACAGCACCCAGCAGCCGTTCTACAAGGGGGGGTGGTATGGCAAAGTGAGACTAGAGTGTAGCGTGTGTGTCTCTGTGTGTGTGTGTGTGTGTGTGTGTCTCTGTGTGTCTGTGTGTCTGTGGGTGTATGTAGTCTGTGTTAATCTCCTCAACGCTGGGAATTCCCCCTCTCCCCCACTCCTGGCCCCTCCCCTCTTACGTTGGCGGACTTTGTTTCCTGTGGCGGTGACATCACAGGTCAGCCTTTGGGTCATGGGGGTTGCGTTTCCTGTTTGGCACGGCAACATAACGGTTCACGGCCGTTCGTCCAATGGGGTCCGTTTTAGAACACGACTCTGTGACAAATTATTATTCATTTATAAGACAAGTTGGAATCTCATTTGGAGAAGACAAATTGACATTTACAATAAGACCAGACCAGAGCCCATCAACTAAATGAAAGACGGATTGAAAGAAGAACAGTGGAAAGAGGAATAGTTTTGGAAAGAGGAATAGTTTTGGAAAGAGGAATAGTTTAGAAAAGAGGAATAGTTTTGGAAAGAGGAATAGTTTTGGAAAGAGGAATAGTTTTGGAAAGAGGAATATTTTTGGAAAGAGGAATAGTTTTAAATTAGAGGAATAGTTTTGGAAAGAGGAATAGTTTTGGAAAGAGGAATAGTTTTGGAAAGAGGAATAGTTTTGGAAAGAGGAATAGTTTAGAAAAGAGGAATAGTTTTGGAAAGAGGAATAGTTTAGAAAAGAGGAATAGTTTAGAAAAGAGGAATAGTTTTGGAACGAGGAATAGTTTTAAATTAGAGGATTAGTTTTGGAAAGAGGAATAGTTTTAAATTAGAGGAATAGTTTTGGAAAGAGGAATAGTTTTGGAAAGAGGAATAGTTTTGAAAAGAGGAATAGTTTTGGAAAGAGGAATAGTTTTGGAAAGAGGAATATTTTTGGAAAGAGGAATAGTTTTAAATTAGAGGAATAGTTTTGAAAAGAGGAATAGTTTTGGAAAGAGGAATAGTTTTGAAAAGAGGAATAGTTTTGGAAAGAGGAATAGTTTTGAAAAGAGGAATAGTTTTGGAAAGAGGAATAGTTTTAAATTAGATGAATAGTTTTGGAAAGAGGAATAGTTTTAAATTAGAGGAATAGTTTTGGAAAGAGGAATAGTTTTGGAAAGAGGAATAGTTTTGAAAAGAGGAATAGTTTTGGAAAGAGGAATAGTTTTGGAAAGAGGAATATTTTTGGAAAGAGGAATAGTTTTAAATTAGAGGAATAGTTTTGAAAAGAGGAATAGTTTTGGAAAGAGGAATAGTTTAGAAAAGAGGAATAGTTTTGGAAAGAGGAATAGTTTTGGAAAGAGGAATAGTTTTGAAAAGAGGAATAGTTTTGGAAAGAGGAATAGTTTTGGAAAGAGGAATATTTTTGGAAAGAGGAATAGTTTTAAATTAGAGGAATAGTTTTGGAAAGAGGAATAGTTTTGGAAAGAGGAATAGTTTTGGAAAGAGGAATAGTTTTGGAAAGAGGCATAGTTTTGGAAAGAGGAATAGTTTTGAAAAGAGGAATAGTTTTGGAAAGAGGCATAGTTTTGAAAAGAGGCATAGTTTTGAAAAGAGGAATAGTTTTTGGAAAGAGGAATAGTTTTTGGAAAGAGGAATAGTTTTGGAAAGAGGAATAGTTTTGAAAAGAGGAATATTTTTGGAAAGAGGAATAGTTTTGGAAAGAGGAATAGTTTTGAAAAGAGGAATAGTTTAGAAAAGAGGAATAGTTTTGGAAAGAGGAATAGTTTTGAAAAGAGGAATATTTTTGGAAAGAGGAATAGTTTTGGAAAGAGGAATAGTTTTGAAAAGAGGAATATTTTTGGAAAGAGGAATAGTTTTGGAAAGAGGAATAGTTTTGAAAAGAGGAATAGTTTTGGAAAGAGGAATAGTTTTGAAAAGAGGAATAGTTTTGAAAAGAGGAATATTTTTGGAAAGAGGAATAGTTTTGGAAAGAGGAATAGTTTTGGAACGAGGAATAGTTTTGGAACGAGGAATAGTTTTAAATTAGAGGAATAGTTTTAAATTAGAGGAATAGTTTTGAAAAGAGGCATAGTTTTGGAACGAGGGCTAGTTTTCTGTGTGTGGGGAAGGGAGGAGAAAGGGGGGGTTGCTGTCTCTCTGTCTGGTTAATCCTTCTCTCTGTTTTCACACACACAGCTGTTTCCTGGGGTGGTGGATGTGAGCGAGGTTGTAATGTACCAGACTGAACTATCATACTAAATAACGTTAAACATCCTGTTTGGCTCAGTCGGTGTGGTGCATGTAAGACCAAAGGTCGTGGGTTTGATACAGCCTGGGGACACCTATTCATAAAATGGACCAATGACTTTGGATAAAAGTGTCTGCTGAACGCATTAAGAAGCTGATCCTGGGTCTGTTTTAGTGTTGTTCCCTTCAGAGGCATTGGGAGATTGCTTCATAGAGCCCCTGGAACGCATTAAGAAGCTGATCCTGGGTCTGTTTTAGTGTTGTTCCCTTCAGAGGCATTGGGAGATTGCTTCATAGAGCCCCTGGAACGCATTAAGAAGCTGATCCTGGGTCTGTTTTAGTGTTGTTCCCTTCAGAGGCATTGGGAGATTGCTTCATAGAGCCCCTGGAACGCGTTCAGAAGCTGATCCTGGGTCTGTTTAGTGTTGTTCCCCTCTTAGAGGCAGAACACAGGGTCAACACACTTTTATCAGAAAACATTGCTCTCTTTCTTACTCCCTCTTTCTCCCTTTCTCTCCCCCTCTGTCCCTCTCTCTCTCTCTCTCTTTCTGTCCCTCCCTCCCTCCCTCTTTCTCCCTCCTCTCTGTCTGTGTCAGGGTTGAGTTTAATGATCAGTTTTGTTTGTTTGAACATTGTAGAGCATTCTAGAAGCCTCGGTGTCAACGTCGTTTCGCACTGGGCACACACTGGTTGAATCAACGTCGTTTCGCACTGGGCACACACTGGTTGAATCAACGTCGTTTCGCACTGGGCACACACTGGTTGAATCAACGTCGTTTCCCACTGGACACACACTGGTTGAATCAACGTCGTTTCGCACTGGAAACACACTGGTTGAATCAACGTCGTTTCGCACTGGAAACACACTGGTTGAATCAACGTCGTTTCGCACTGGTAACACACTGGTTGAATCAACGTCGTTTCGCACTGGAAACACACTGGTTGAATCAACGTCGTTTCGCACTGGAAACACACTGGTTGAATCAACGTCGTTTCGCACTGGAAACACACTGGTTGAATCAACGTCGTTTCGCACTGGAAACACACTAATTTGAATCAACGTCGTTTCGCACTGGACACACACTGGTTGAATCAACGTCGTTTTCACGTCATTTCAATGAAATTACATTGAACCAACGTGGAATAGACGTTGAATTGACGTCTTTGCTCAGTGGGAAGAGTGTTTGTTGTGTGTGTGGTTGAATTGTATAGCAAATACTTTCAAACACTTGTGCTTGAGCTTTCAGCATGTCGTGTCCAATGGAAACAATGGAATAAAACGTTTAATTAAGTCAACACGACTGTCGTCTCTTCCTGTTCACAGAGTGAGTCGGTGAAATACTTCCTGGATAACCTGGACCGGATTGGCCAGCCGGTAAGTGGGCGGAGCTTCTTTACCTTTAACATTTAATGTCAGAACCTCTAATGCCACACCCCCCCCCATCTGATAGTATTACTGACTATGTAATTACATTATTGTTGAATACTGTTGTTGTACATAAATACTGTTCATAAATGACAAACAAAAACAATCAAAGAGCATGATAATATTACTGTTCTCCTCCTCTCTCTCCTCTCTCCTCCATCCTTCCATCCCTCTCTCCTCCTCTCTCCTCCATCCTTCCATCCCTCTCTCCTCCTCTCTCCTCCATCCTTCCATCCCTCTCTCCTCCTCTCTCCTCCATCCTTCCATCCCTCTCTCCTCCTCTCTCCTCCATCCTTCCATCCCTCTCTCCTCCTCTCTCCTCCATCCTTCCATCCCTCGCTCCTCCTCTCTCCTCCATCCTTCCATCCCTCTCTCCTCCTCTCCTCCATCCTTCCATCCCTCTCTCCTCCTCTCCTCCATCCTTCCATCCCTCTCTCCTCCTCTCTCCTCCATCCTTCCATCCCTCTCTCATCCTCTCTCCTCCATCCTTCCATCCCTCTCTCCTCCATCCTTCCATCCCTCTCTCCTCCTCTCTCCTCCATCCTTCCATCCCTCTCTCCTCCTCTCTCCTCTATCCTTCCATCCCTCTCTCCTCCTCTCTCCTCCATCCTTCCATCCCTCTCTCCTCCATCCTTCCATCCCTCTCTCCTCCTCTCTCCTACATCCTTCCATCCATCTCTCCTCCTCTCCTCCATCCTTCCATCCCTCTCTCCTCCTCTCTCCTCCATCCTTCCATCCCTCTCTCCTCCATCCTTCTATCCCTCTCTCCTCCTCTCTCCTGCATCCTTCCATCCCTCTCTCCTCCATCCTTCCATCCCTCTCTCCTCCTCTCTCCTACATCCTTCCATCCATCTCTCCTCCTCTCCTCCATCCTTCCATCCCTCTCTCCTCCTCTCTCCTCCATCCTTCCATCCCTCTCTCCTCCATCCTTCCATCCCTCTCTCTCTTCTCTCCTCCATCCTTCCATCCCTCTCTCTCCTCTCTACTACATCCTTCCATCCATCCATCTCTCCTCCTCTCCTCCATCCTTCCATCCCTCTCTCCTCCATCCTTCCATCCCTCTCTCTCTTCTCTCCTCCATCCTTCCATCCCTCTCTCTCCTATCTACTACATCCTTCTATCCCTCTCTCCTCCTCTCTACTACATCCTTCCATCCCTCTCTCCTCCTCTCTCTTCCATCCTTCCATCCCTCTCTCTCCTCTCTCCTCCATCCTTCCATCCCTCTCTCCTCCTCTCTACCCCTCCCCTCTCTCCTCCATCCTTCCATCCCTCTCTCCTCCTCTCTACCCCTCCCCTCTCTTCTCCATCATTCCATCCCTCTCTCCTCCTCTACTCCTCCCCTCTCTCCTCCATCCTTCCCTTCCTCTCTCCTCCTCTCTGCTCCTCTCTACTCCTCCCCTCTCTCCTCCATCCTTCCCTCTCTCCTCCTCTCTGCTCCTCTCTACTCCTCCCCTCTCTCCTCCATCCGTCCATCCCTCTCTCCTCCTCTCTCCAGAACTATATCCCTAGTCGGCAGGACATTCTGTTTGCACGGAAGGCGACTAAAGGAATCGTAGAACACGACTTTATCATAAAGAAGATTCCGTTTAAGATGGTTGATGTGGGGGGTCAGAGGTCACAGAGACAGAAATGGTTTCAGTGCTTCGACGGAATCACATCTATACTGTTCATGGTGTCATCATCCGAGTACGACCAGGTAGGCTACAGACAGACAGACAGACAGACAGACAGACAGACAGACAGACAGACAGACAGACAGACAGACAGACAGACATACATACATACATACATACATACGTACGTACGACCAGGTAGGCTACAGACAGACAGACAGACAGACAGACAGACATACATACATACATACATACGTACGTACGACCAGGTAGGCTACAGACAGACAGACAGACAGACAGACAGACAGACAGACATACATACATACATACATACATACATACATACATACATACATACGTACGACCAGGTAGGCTACAGACAGACAGACAGACAGACAGACAGACAGACAGACAGACAGACAGACAGACAGACATACATACATACATACATACATACATACGTACGTACGACCAGGTAGGCTACAGACAGACAGACAGACAGACAGACAGACAGACAGACAGACAGACAGACAGACATACATACATACATACATACATACATACATACATACAGACGTACGTACGTACGTACGACCAGGTAGGCTACAGACAGACAGACAGACAGACAGACGTATGTCCAGGTACACCCAACCACCAGACCTGAGTATATGAGGTGCGGATGTAGCTGGGAGGTTTTGGGGGTGAAATCACATCTTCAGTTTTAGAGTCAGCCGGAAGGGAGACATTTCTCACCTCCTCTCCCATAGGTTCTGATGGAGGACCGGAGGACCAATCGGCTGGTAGAGAGCATGAACATCTTTGAGACGATCGTGAACAACAAGCTCTTCCTCAACGTGTCCATCATCCTCTTCCTCAACAAGACTGACCTGCTGGTGGAGAAGCTAGGCCAGTCTGACATCACTAAAAACTTCCCAGAATACAGGGGAGACCCTCGCAGGCTGGAGGATGTACAGGTAGGATTTAACACACAGGACCTATAGGTAGGATCTAACAAACAGGACCTACAGGTAGGATCTAACACACAGGACCTACAGGTAGGATCTAACAAACAGGACCTACAGCTAGGATCTAACACACAGGACCTACAGGTAGGATCTAACACACTGGACCTACAGGTAGGATCTAACACACAGGACCTACAGGTAGGATCTAACACACTGGACCTACAGGTAGGATCTAACACACAGGACCTACAGGTAGGATCTAACAAACAGGACCTACAGTTAGGATCTAACACACAGGACCTACAGGTAGGATCTAACACACTGGACCTACAGGTAGGATTTAACACACAGGACCTACAGGTAGGATCTAACACACAGGACCTACAGGTAGAATCTAACACACAGGACCTACAGGTAGATTCTAACACACTGGACCTACAGGTAACACATACCTGACCAGGTAAACACACCTGCCCAGGTAAACACACCTGACCAGGTACACAAACACACCTGACCAGGTACACACACAAACACACCTGACCAGGTAAACACACAATCACACCTGACCAGATACACACAAACTCTCAAACCTCTGTCTCTCTGTCTCTCTCTCTGCAGGCGTTCCTGGTGCAGTCGTTCAGTCGTAAGCGGCGTAACCGTGGGAAACCTCTGTTTCATCACTTTACCACGGCGATCGACACGGAGAACATCCGCTTTGTGTTCCACGCTGTTAAAGACACCATACTGCAAGAGAACCTCAAAGACATAATGCTGCAGTGATGCACACATTATATACACACACACATTATATACACACACACATTATATACACACACACATTATATACACACACACATTATATATACACACACACACACATTATATACACACACACATTATATACACACACACACACATTATATACACACACACATTATATACACACACACATTATATATACACACACACACACATTATATACACACACACACACACACATTATATACACACACACATTATATACACACACAGACACACACATTATATACACACACACATTATATACACACACAGACACACACATTATATACACACACACATTATATACACACACACACACACACATTATATACACACACAGACACACACATTATATACACACACACATTATATACACACACACACACATTATATACACACACACATTATATATACACACACACATTATATACACACACACACACACATTATATACACACACACATTATATACACACACATTATATACACACACACACATTATATACACACACACACATTATATACACACACACATTATATACACACACATTATATACACACACACACATTATATACACACACATTATATACACACACACACATTATATACACACACACACACATTATATACACACACACACACATTATATACACACACACACACATTATATACACACACACACACATTATATACACACACATTATATACACACACACACACACACATTATATACACACACACACACACATTATATACACACACACACACATTATATACACACACACACACACACATTATATACACACACACACACACATTATATACACACACACACACATTATATACACACACACACACATTATATACACACACATTATATACACACACACACACACACATTATATACACACACACACACACACATTATATACACACACACACACACATTATATACACACACACACACATTATATACACACACATTATATACACACACACACACACACATTATATACACACACACAGACACACATTATATACACACACACACACACACATTATATACACACACACACACATTATATACACACACACACATTATATACACACACACACACACACACATTATATACACACACACATATTATATACACACACACAGACACACATTATATACACACACACACACACACATTATATACACACACACATATTATATACACACACACACACACATTATATACACACACAGACACACATTATATACACACACACACACACACATTATATACACACACACATATTATATACACACACACACACATTATATACACACACACACACACATTATATACACACACACACACACATTATATACACACACACACACATATTATATACACACACACAGACACATTATATACACACACACAGACACATTATATACACACACACAGACACACATTATATACACACACACACACACACATTATATACACACACACATATTATATACACACACACACACATTATATACACACACACACACACATTATATACACACACACACACACATTATATACACACACACACACATATTATATACACACACACACACATTATATACACACACACACACACATTATATACACACACACACACACATTATATACACACACACACACACATTATATACACACACACACACATTATATACACACACATTATATACACACACACACACACACATTATATACACACACACAGACACACATTATATACACACACACACACACACATTATATACACACACACACACATTATATACACACACACACATTATATACACACACACACACACACACATTATATACACACACACATATTATATACACACACACAGACACACATTATATACACACACACACACACACATTATATACACACACACATATTATATACACACACACACACACATTATATACACACACAGACACACATTATATACACACACACACACACACATTATATACACACACACATATTATATACACACACACACACATTATATACACACACACACACACATTATATACACACACACACACACATTATATACACACACACACACATATTATATACACACACACAGACACATTATATACACACACACAGACACATTATATACACACACACAGACACACATTATATACACACACACACACACACATTATATACACACACACATATTATATACACACACACACACATTATATACACACACACACACACATTATATACACACACACACACACATTATATACACACACACACACATATTATATACACACACACACACATTATATACACACACACACACACATTATATACACACACACACACACATTATATACACACACACACACACATTATATACACACACACACACATTATATACACACACACACACACATTATATACACACACACACACATTATATACACACACACACATATTATATACACACACACACACACACATGATATACACACACACACACACACATTATATACACACACACACACACACATTATATACACACACACAGACACACATTATATACACACACACACACATTATATACACACACACACACACACATTATATACACACACACACACATTATATACACACACACAGACACACATTATATACACACACACAGACACACATTATATACACACACACAGACACACATTATATACACACACACACACATTATATACACACACACACACACACACATTATATACACACACACAGACACACATTATATACACACACACACACATTATATACACACACACAGACACACATATACACACACACACACACACATTATATACACACACACACACACACATATTATATACACACACATTATATACACACACACACACACACACATTATATACACACACACACACACATTATATGCACACACACACACACATTATATACACACACACACACACATTATATACACACACAGACACACATTATATACACACACACACACACATTATATACACACACACACACACACATATTATATACACACACATTATATACACACACACACACACACACATTATATACACACACACACACACACATTATATGCACACACACACACACATTATATACACACACACACACACATTATATACACACACAGACACACACATTATATACACACACACATATTATATACACACACACATTATATACACACACATTATATACACACACACATAGATTCTAGACACACACGTTATACACATACATACACACACACACACACTAACATTATATATACACACATTATACAGGTATTATATAGAGCCCCCCCCCCCCTCCCCTGTGTTTGTAGATTATAGAACCACTAGAAGGGAGGATTTCCCCTTCTGAACAGCGGTCCATGGTGGACGGACCAGACCGGCTGCCATTTTGGTCTTCTGTGGACCCTTGATGGACTGGATGTTAGAGTCACCTGCTCCGGAAGTTCTGCAGTTGTTTCATGCCGTCGGCCATTTTACTTCGACTAGATGGAATTTGCCGCCATTTTGACAGTTCTTGTGGATTTTTAGAACTACATCCGTTCTAGAATTGATCTGTTCTAGAATTGATCTGTTCTAGAATGTATATTTCTATGACCTGAGTAACCACTGCACTGAGAAGCAGACAGACAGTCCTCCTGAACTCTGGACTCTGACCTGTGGAATAGTCAATAGGTCAATACAGGGTCATTATCTGTGGAACCCTGAGAGGTGAAAGGTCAAAGAGGCCTGACCTGTGACCCTGGGGATCGTAGTGGATTATGGGAACTGCAGTCTCAGGACGAGGAAGACTCTTAATGACATCACTGATATGATGACATTGTGGATGACATTATCACAGCAGGAGACCAATCATAGGACTGAGAACTCGTCTAACATCCTGCTTGTCTCCAACTTCTTACATCAGAGATAGACAGAGACACTAAATAGAGAATTAAGAGTTGGTAGAGAGAGAGAGACAGAGAGAGAGAGAGACAGAGAGAGAGAGAGAGACAGAGAGAGAGAGAGAGACAGAGAGAGACAGAGAGAGAGAGAGAGACAGAGAGAGAGAGAGACAGAGAGAGAGAGACATAGAGAGAGAGAGAGAGAGAGAGAGAGACTAAATAGAGGAGGAAGAGTTGGTAGAGAGAGAGAAAGAGAGACAGAGAGAGAGAGACTAAATAGAGGAGGAAGAGTTGGTAGAGAGAGAGAAAGAGAGACAGAGAGAGAGATCAGTCCAGTCATATGTTATGTGATCATCATCGTGTTGCACAAGTGTTCCTCTTGGTGAACTTAAAGTGAGTTTGTCTCTCTCTCTCTCTACTCCCCTCCCCCTCTCCCTCCTCCTATCACATGTTGACGATATCAGTACATCATATTCAGGACAGAAACTCTTAATGTGGGTTTGTCTCTCTCTCTCTCTACTCCCCTCCCCCTCTCCCTCCTCCTATCACATGTTGACGATATCAGTACATCATATTCAGGACAGAAACTCTTAATGTGAGTTTGTCTCTCTCTCTCTCTCTACTCCCCTCCCCCTCCTCCTATCACATCTCTCTCTCTCTATTCTGTCGCTGTAACCACTGCCCCCTCTTCCTCTCCTTTCCTCCGCTGCCCCCCCCCCCCCCCCCCCCCCCCGCCCACACAAAGGAGTGATTGTACCCCCCTCTCCTTCTCTGTTGTGGCTGGAAAGATGAATTAGTGACTCTGAGGGTAAAGGAACCCCCTACCCTTACACCAGAACATCTAGTCTAACTAGTCTAACTAGTTACCAACACTACCTTATAACCACTGTTCCTCTCTCTGCCTCCTCTCCAGACACTGTCCCTCTCTCTGCCTCCTCTTCTCCCTCTCCAGACACTGTTCCTCTCTCTGCCTCCTCTCCTCCCTCTCCAGACACTGTCCCTCTCTCTGCCTCCTCTCCAGACACTGTCCCTCTCTCTGCCTCCTCTCCTCCCTCTCCAGACACTGTCCCTCTCTCTGCCTCCTCTCCAGACACTGTCCCTCTCTCTGCCTCCTCTCCTCCCTCTCCAGACACTGTCCCTCTCTCTGCCTCCTCTCCTCCCTCTCCAGACACAGTCCCTCTCTCTGCCTCCTCTCCAGACACTGTCCCTCTCTCTGCCTCCTCTCCTCCCTCTCCAGACACTGTCCCTCTCTCTGCCTCCTCTCCAGACACTGTCCCTCTCTCTGCCTCCTCTCCTCCCTCCCCAGACACTGTCCCTCTCTGCCTCCTCTCCTCCCTCTCCAGACACTGTCCCTCTCTCTGCCTCCTCTCCTCCCTCTGCAGACATTGTCCCTCTCTCTGCCAACCTCTCCTCCCTCTCCAGACACTGTCCCTCTCTCTGCCTCCTCTCCTCCCTCTCCAGACACTATCCCTCTCTCTGCCTCCTCTCCTCCCTCTCCAGACACTGTCCCTCTCTCTGCCTCCTCTCCTCCCTCTCCAGACACTGTCCCTATCTCTGCCTCCTCTCCTCCCTCTCCAGACACTGTCCCTCTCTCTGCCTCCTCTCCTCCCTCTCCAGACACTGTTCCTTCTGTTTATGTGTGTGTATATAGCCTACTGTGTGTATCCGTTCTCTGTGAGTGTGTATATAGCCTACTGTGTGTATCCGTTCTCTGTGAGTGTGTCTATAGCCTACTGTGTGTATACGTTCCCTGTGAGTGTGTATATAGCCTACTGTGTGTATCCGTTCTCTGTGAGTGTGTCTATAGCCTACTGTGTGTATACGTTCTCTGTGAGTGTGTATATAGCCTACTGTGTGTATCCGTTCTCTGTGAGTGTGTCTATAGCCTACTGTGTGTATCCGTTCTCTGTGAGTATACTGTAAAACTGTGTCAAAACACACTACTACTATCACCACTAACCCCAACGTTACCCTGACGTTTGTACAGTTCCATTGTTGTATCTTCTCTAACTGTTGTTGTTGTTGTTGTTGTTGATTGCACTGGATGAAATCTCATATAGCGAAATTGATTGGGGAAAAAAACAGATTGTTCTGGAATAACAGAAGAGAGGAGGTGTTGTTGTGGACATGTATTGGTTGGTCTGTGTTTGTTTTTCTACTGGCTAGCCTTGGTTCTGTTCTGAGCTGTGTGTGTTTTTCTACTGGCTAGCCTTGGTTCTGTTCTGATAAATACAACACTGTGTTTGTTTTTCTACAGGCTAGCCTTGGTTCTGTTCTGAGCTGTGTTTGTTTTTCTACAGGCTAGCCTTGGTTCTGTTCTGAGCTGTGTTTTTCTACAGGCTAGCCTTGGTTCTGTTCTGAGCTGTGTTTTTCTACTGGCTAGCCTTGGTTCTGTTCTGAGCTGTGTTTTTCTACAGGCTAGCCTTGGTTCTGTTCTGAGCTGTGTTTTTCTACTGGCTAGCCTTGGTTCTGTTCTGAGCTGTGTTTTTCTACAGGCTAGCCTTGGTTCTGTTCTGAGCTGTGTTTTTCTACAGGCTAGCCTTGGTTCTGTTCTGAGCTGTGTTTTTCTACAGGCTAGCCTTGGTTCTGTTCTGAGCTGTGTTTTTCTACAGGCTAGCCTTGGTTCTGTTCTGAGCTGTGTTTTTCTACAGGCTAGCCTTGGTTCTGTTCTGAGCTGTGTTTTTCTACAGGCTAGCCTTGGTTCTGTTCTGAGCTGTGTTTTTCTACAGGCTAGCCTTGGTTCTGTTCTGATAAATACAACACTGTGTTTGTTTTTCTACAGGCTAGCCTTGGTTCTGTTCTGAGCTGTGTTTGTTTTTCTACTGGCTAGCCTTGGTTCTGTTCTGAGCTGTGTTTTTCTACAGGCTAGCCTTGGTTCTGTTCTGATAAATACAACACTGCAATTCGCTGACCCCACGCCTCACTGTCTCCTTATTGTGTGTTTGTACTGGGTTAGTGTGTGTGTGTGTGTGTGTGTGTGTGTGTGTGTGTGTGTGTGTGTGTGTGTGTGTGTGTGTGTGTGTGTGTGTGTGTGTGTGTGTGTGTGTGTGTGTTTCAAACACAGTCAAATGCTACAGCTTTCAGGTGAGTCACAGAGGTTTGGATATTTTCTTTATTGGTAAATACACAAGAAGGGGCCTCCCGAGTGGGGCAGAGGTATACAGGTGTCACCACAGACCTGGATTCGATCCCGGGATGTGTCGTAGCCGACCGGGAGAGCCATGAGGCGGTGCACAATTGGCCCAGCGTCGTCCTGTTTCGGGAAGGGTTTGTCCGGCCGGGTTTGTCCTTGTCACATTGCGCTCTAGCGATTCCTTGCCGGGTCTGATGCACGGATGACTTCCGGGTTAAGCGAGCACTGTGTCAAGAAGCAGTGCGGCTCGGCCGGGTCATGTTTCGGCTCTCGGGCCTTCGCCTCTCCCAAGTCCGTATGGGAGTTGCAGCGATTGGACAAGACAGTAACTAATATTGGATATTATGAAATTGGGGAGGAACTAACTGACCTTGGATCAGTCTATGGAGGCCCGTTTATTCCAAACCTGACAGGCTGACCTCAGCATCGACCTTAGCAGAGACACTAGCTAACTGACCTTGGATCAGTCTATGGAGGCCTGTTTATTCCAAACCTGACAGGCTGATTACACTGCGAGCGTTGCAAAATACATTTAGAAATCTATATTATTCAATTATTGCAGCCACACTGCTCGCGCGCGCCAACGAGTGTCTGCGTTGCCAAGGGCTTTAATAGAAGTCACTTCTATTTGTGACGCAGATTACGCTGCAAGTCCTGCCTCTCCCATCTCCTCATTGGAGATTTATAGAAGCAGGTACTCACGTGCCATCTCCTCATTGGTTATATCCACGTAGGTGACTGAAAGACCAACGGAGACACGAGCTAATTTATGAAAATTGCCCATTGCAATCTAAAGTCCAGAGGAGAAAAAGCTTGGAAGGAGGAGAGATGACTAGAAACTATTTGGTTGACCATTTTACGTGTGGATTAATTTGGTGGAGGACCTTGTGCATTTCAGGTAAAATAACAACTCAATGTTTATATCCCAGGACAAATTAGCTAGCAACAGCAAGCTAGCTTAATGTTAGCTAGCAAGTGCTAACTAACTAGCTAAATTGCCAAAATGTTAATTGCTTTTCGACCTGTCCCCAAATGAATGTAATTGGTTCAGAGTTTGTTTTGATATTTTAACCTGCGTGTCGTGATCGCGTTTGGGTAAAATACATGTATGGACGATGGCGTACGATGGTGCGCGGCCGGTTTGGGTTCCGTGTAACTAACTGACCTTGGATTAGTCTATGTCTAATCCAAACCTAACTGACCCCAGCATCGACCTCAGCAGAGACACTAGCTAACTGACCTTGGATCAGTCTACGGAGGCCTGTCTAGTCCAAACCTTTTACAGGTCTGTGAGAGCCAGAAATCTTGCTTGTTTGTAGGTGACCAAATACGTATTTTTCATCATAATTTGGAAATAAATTCATAAAAAATCCTACAATGTGATTTTCTGGATTTTTTTTCTCATTTTGTCTGTCATAGTTGAAGTGTACCTATGATGAAAATTACAGGCCTCTCTCATCTTTTTAAGTGGGAGAACTTGCACAATTGGTGGCCGACCAAATACTTTTTTGCCCCATTGTAACTAACTGACCCCAGCATCAACCTTAGCAGAGACACTAGCTAACTGGTGTCCTACATTCTGGTCTTTTCCTGCTGATCTGAGTTCATTTTTAGCCGTGGTACATTCAGCTACAGAGATGGAAGAGGGGAGGGGAGAGAGAGAAAGAAACATGGAGAGAGAGAGAGGCAGAGGGAGAGAGAGAAAGAAACATGGAGAGAGAGAGAGAGAGAAAGAAACATGGAGAGAGAGAGAGAGAGAGAGAAAGAAACATGGAGAGAGAGAGAGGCAGAGGGAGAGAGAGAAAGAAACATGGAGAGAGAGAGAGAGGCAGAGGGAGAGGGAGAAAGAAACATGGACAATGGCCTGGTTTAGTCAGTCTGTGGAAACAGCACCTCTGGGACCTGACGGAGGGAGAAACGGAGAGAGATAGAGGGAGAGAGAGGAAGGGAGTGACGGAGTGAGGGGGAGGGAGCTGGAGAAACGGAGAGAGAGAGGGATGGGAGAGAGAGAGAGAGAGAGAGAGAGAGAGAGAGAGAGGGAGAAGGAGAGACAGAGAGAGAGGGAGGGAGAGAGAGAGATGGAGGGAGGGAGAGGGGGAGACAGAGAGATAGAGGGAGGGAGAGGGAAGGAGGTAGGGAGAGGGGTTAGAGAGTGAAAAGGGAAGAGAAGAGAGAGGAGGGGAGAATAGGAAAGACAGAAAATGGGAAGGGATAGAGAGTAAAGGGGAGGAGAGAGAAAAATAAACAGGAAATGGGAAGGGATAGAGAGTAACGGGGAGGAGAGAGAACGAGAGCAAAGATCTAGAGAGAAAAGGAGATAGGAGAAGGGGTCATGTTTCCTATTCACACACTCCCTGCCCAGAGACAAATGGAGCAACTGAAAAAATTAACAACTCACACACACTCACTCACACACACACAGACAGACGCCATATTAGACAGAATACCACCCTCCCTCTCAAACCAACCCCCTGTGGCTCCCTACAAAGCCAGGGAGAGAAGGAAAGAGAGAAAAGAGGAGGGATGGAAAAGAGAGGAGAGTTTAGATGGAAAGAAACTTCGTTTATAGTAGAGAGTTCAGATGGAAGGGAACTCTTCGTTTATAGTAGAGAGTTTCTAATGGAAGGAACCCCTTCGTTTATAGTAGAGAGTTCAGATGGAAGGGAACTCTTAGTTTATAGTAGAGAGTTTCTAATGGAAGGAACCCCTTCGTTTATAGTAGAGAGGAGAAGAGGAGAACACAGGACTTCTTGTCCTTCCAGACCACTGAGTGTGTTTTTGTTTGTACAAACAATAGTTGCACTGAAACCTCTCCTCATGTAACCCCTATACACACACACACACACACACACACACACACACACACACACACACACACACACACACACACACACACACACACACACACACACACACACACACACACACACACACACACACACACACACACCCACCCCCCCCGGGCAACCCAAACCGTGACGACATTGAGTCAACATGGAAAACTGATTGGATGTGAAAAAGTCAGGGAGTCTTTTTTTCACCCAACTGGCAACCTAAATACAACAACACAGTGACATTCTGTTGTTGATTTCACCCAACTGGCAACCTAAATACAACGACACAGTGACATTCTGTTGTTGATTTTCACCCAACTGGCAACCTAAATACAACGACACTGTGACATTCTGTTGTTGATTTCACCCAACTGGCAACCTAAATACAACGACACTGTGACATTCTGTTGTTGATTTCACCCAACTGGCAACCTAAATACCTAAATACAACGACACAGTGACATTCTGTTGTTGATTTCACCCAACTGGCAACCTAAATACAACGACACGGTGACATTCTGTTGTTGATTTTCACCCAACTGGCAACCTAAATACAACGACACAGTGACATTCTGTTGTTGATTTCACCCAACTGGCAACCTAAATACAACGACACAGTGACATTCTGTTGTTGATTTTCACCCAACTGGCAACCTAAATACAACGACACAGTGACATTCTGTTGTTGATTTCACCCAACTGGCAACCTAAATACAACGACACAGTGACATTCTGTTGTTGATTTCACCCAACTGGCAACCTAAATACCTAAATACAACGACACAGTGACATTCTGTTGTTGATTTCACCCAACTGGCAACCTAAATACAACGACACGGTGACATTCTGTTGTTGATTTTCACCCAACTGGCAACCTAAATACAACGACACAGTGACATTCTGTTGTTGATTTCACCCAACTGGCAACCTAAATACAACGACACAGTGACATTCTGTTGTTGATTTTCACCCAACTGGCAACCTAAATACAACGACACAGTGACATTCTGTTGTTGATTTCACCCAACTGGCAACCTAAATACAACGACACAGTGACATTCTGTTGTTGATTTCACCCAACTGGCACCCTAAATACAACGACACAGTGACATTCTGTTGTTGATTTTCACCCAACTGGCAACCTAAATACAACGACACTGTGACATTCTGTTGTTGATTTCACCCAACTGGCAACCTAAATACAACGACACAGTGACATTCTGTTGTTGATTTCACCCAACTGGCACCCTAAATACAACGACACAGTGACATTCTGTTGTTGATTTTCACCCAACTGGCAACCTAAATACAACGACACAGTGACATTCTGTTGTTGATTTTCACCCAACTGGCAACCTAAATACAACGACACAGTGACATTCTGTTGTTGATTTTCACCCAACTGGCAACCTAAATACAACGACACAGTGACATTCTGTTGTTGATTTCACCCAACTGGCAACCTAAATACAACGACACAGTGACATTCTGTTGTTGATTTCACCCAACTGGCACCCTAAATACAACGACACAGTGACATTCTGTTGTTGATTTTCACCCAACTGGCAACCTAAATACAACGACACAGTGACATTCTGTTGTTGATTTTCACCCAACTGGCAACCTAAATACAACGACACAGTGACATTCTGTTGTTGATTTTCACCCAACTGGCAACCTAAATACAACGACACAGTGACATTCTGTTGTTGATTTTCACCCAACTGGCAACCTAAATACAACGACACAGTGACATTCTGTTGTTGATTTTCACCCAACTGGCAACCTAAATACAACGACACTGTGACATTCTGTTGTTGATTTCACCCAACTGGCAACCTAAATACAACGACACTGTGACATTCTGTTGTTGATTTCACCCAACTGGCAACCTAAATACAACGACACAGTGACATTCTGTTGTTCATTTCACCCAACTGGCACCCTAAATACAACGACACAGTGACATTCTGTTGTTGATTTTCACCCAACTGGCAACCTAAATACAACGACACAGTGACATTCTGTTGTTGATTTTCACCCAACTGGCAACCTAAATACAACGACACAGTGACATTCTGTTGTTGATTTTCACCCAACTGGCAACCTAAATACAACGACACAGTGACATTCTGTTGTTGATTTCACCCAACTGGCAACCTAAATACAACGACACAGTGACATTCTGTTGTTGATTTCACCCAACTGGCACCCTAAATACAACGACACAGTGACATTCTGTTGTTGATTTTCACCCAACTGGCAACCTAAATACAACGACACAGTGACATTCTGTTGTTGATTTTCACCCAACTGGCAACCTAAATACAACGACACAGTGACATTCTGTTGTTGATTTTCACCCAATGACACAGTGACATTCTGTTGTTGATTTTCATCCAATGACACTGTGACATTCTGTTGTTGATTTCATCCAATGACACGGTGACATTTTGTTGTTGATTTCATCCAATGACACGGTGAAAAAATGTTTTTGTGTCCAAACTTTTGACTGGTACCGTATATATATCTATAGATTATTATATACATGGTACATACACTAGTACTGTACATATATATATTATTATATACATGGTACATATACTAGTACTGTATATATATATATATATATATATATATATATATAGTATTATATACATGGTACATATACCAGTACTGTATGTATATGTCTATATATTATTATTATATACATGGTACATATACTAGTAATGTATGTATATATCTATATATTAGTATATACATGGTATATATACTAGTACTGTATGCATATATCTATATATTATTATATACATGGTACATATACTAGTACTGTATGTATATATATATATATATTATGATATACATGGTACATATACTAGTAATGTATGTATATATCTATATATTATTATATACATGGTACATATACTAGTACTGTATGTATATATCTATCTATTATTATATACATGGTACATATACTAGTACTGTATATATCTATATATTAGTATATACATGGTACATATACTAGTACTGTATGTATATATCTATATATTATTATATACATGGTACATATACTAGTACTGTATGTATATATCTATCTATTATTATATACATGGTACATATACTAGTACTGTATGTATACATCTATATATTATTATATACATGGTATATATACTAGTACTGTGTATATATATATATATATATATATTATATACATGGTATATATACTAGTACTTTACATATATATATTCAGTGCCTTGCGAAAGTATTCGGCCCCCTTGAACTTTGCGACCTTTTGCCACATTTCAGGCTTCAAACATAAAGATATAAAACTGTATTTTTTTGTGAAGAATCAACAACAAGTGGGACACAATCATGAAGTGGAACGACATTTATTGGATATTTCAAACTTTTTTAACAAATCAAAAACTGAAAAATTGGGCGTGCAAAATTATTCAGCCCCTTTACTTTCAGTGCAGCAAACTCTCTCCAGAAGTTCAGTGAGGATCTCTGAATGATCCAATGTTGACCTAAATGACTAATGATGATAAATACAATCCACCTGTGTGTAATCAAGTCTCCGTATCAATGCACCTGCACTGTGATAGTCTCAGAGGTCCGTCAAAAGCGCAGAGAGCATCATGAAGAACAAGGAACACACCAGGCAGGTCCGAGATACTGTTGTGAAGAAGTTTAAAGCCGGATTTGGATACAAAAATATTTCCCAAGCTTTAAACATCCCAAGGAGCACTGTGCAAGCGATAATATTGAAATGGAAGGAGTATCAGACCACTGCAAATCTACCAAGACCTGGCCGTCCCTCTAAACTTTCAGCTCATACAAGGAGAAGACTGATCAGAGATGCAGCCAAGAGGCCCATGATCACTCTGGATGAACTGCAGAGATCTACAGCTGAGGTGGGAGACTCTGTCCATAGGACAACAATCAGTCATATATTGCACAAATCTGGCCTTTATGGAAGAGTGGCAAGAAGAAAGCCATTTCTTAAAGATATCCATAAAAAGTGTTGTTTAAAGTTTGCCACAAGCCACCTGGGAGACACACCAAACATGTGGAAGAAGGTGCTCTGGTCAGATGAAACCAAAATTGAACTTTTTGGCAACAATGCAAAACGTTATTTTTGGCGTAAAAGCAACACAGCTGTACACACCATCCCCACTGTCAAACATGGTGGTGGCAGCATCATTTTTGGGCCTGCTTTTCTTCAGCAGGGACAGGGAAGATGGTTAAAATTGATGGGAAGATGGATGGAGCCAAATACAGGACCATTCTGGAAGAAAACCTGATGGAGTCTGCAAAAGACCTGAGACTGGGACGGAGATTTGTCTTCCAACAAGACAATGATCCAAAACATAAAGCAAAATCTACAATGGAATGGTTCAAAAATAAACATATCCAGGTGTTAGAATGGCCAAGTCAAAGTCCAGACCTGAATCCAATCGAGAATCTGTGGAAAGAACTGAAAACTGCTGTTCACAAACGCTCTCCATCCAACCTTACTGAGCTCGAGCTGTTTTGCGAGGAGGAATGGGAAAAAAAGTCTCTCGATGTGCAAAACTGATAGAGACATACCCCAAGCGACTTACAGCTGTAATCGCAGCAAAAGGTGGCGCTACAAAGTATTAACTTAAGGGGGCTGAATAATTTTGCACGCCCAATTTTTCAGTTTTTGATTTGTTAAAAAAGTTTGAAATATCCAATAAATGTCGTTCCACTTCATGATTGTGTCCAACTTGTTGTTGATTCTTCACAAAAAAATACAGTTTTATATCTTTATGTTTGAAGCCTGAAATGTGGCAAAAGGTCGTAAAGTTCAAGGGGGCCGAATACTTTCGCAAGGCACTGTATATTATTATATACATGGTACATGTGTTGGTGTGTGGACGTGGCTGTGTGTGTGTGTGTGTGTGTGTGTGTGTGTGAGTGGACGTGGCTGTGTGTGTGTGTGTGTGTGGCTGTGTGTGAGTGAGTGGACGTGGCTGTGTGTGTGTGTGTGTGTGTGTGAGTGCGTGTGTGTGTGTGTGGACGTGGCTGTGTGTGTGTGTGTGTGTGTGTGTGAGTGGACGTGGCTGTGTGTGTGTGTGTGTGTGTGTGTGTGTGAGTGGACGTGGCTGTGTGTGTGTGTGTGGCTCTGTGTGAGTGAGTGGACGTGGCTGTGTGTGAGTGAGGGGACGTGGCTGTGTGTGTGTGTGTATGTGTGGCTGTGTGTGTGAGTGGACGTGGCTGTGTGTGTGAGTGGACGTGGCTGTGTGTGTGTGTGTGTGTGTGTGTGTGTGTGTGTGTGTGTGTGTGTGTGTGTGTGTGTGTGTGTGAGGTCCCATGACTTTGGTTAAGCTGATATGTCCTCGAGGGTCGTTTGATTGGACCTAAAGCTGAACTCTGGTATTTAATAACGAAGGAGATCTCTGGACACTCTCAGATGTTAGTGATGTGGCTGTTGGACTGTTGACTCTGAACTCAAAGATGTCAACTCACTGCACACACACTGAAATGACTACCCAGCATGGAGCAGAGTCTATACACACACTGATAACACACACACACTGCAAACACACACCGATAACACACACACACTGCAAACACACATTACTACCCAGCATGGAGTAGAGTCTATACACACACTGAAATTACTACCCAGCATGGAGTAGAGTCTATACACACACTGAAATTACTACCCAGCATGGAGCAGAGTCTATACACACACTGATAACACACACACACTGCAAACACACATTACTACCCAGCATGGAGTAGAGTCTATATACACACTGATAACACATACACACACTGATAACACACACCGATAACACACACACACTGCAAACACATTCAACCTACATACAAACACACCCAGTATTCATCATTGTCCCTAGTAGTGGGTCGGTTGGTTCCTATGTCAGACCGTTTTATCTGAAATGACACTAAAATCACACACCAGGATAACAAATAAATCCCCCCCACTGTGTTGATTCTATGTCAGAAGTTTCTATCACTTCAGAAGGGCCTAGTGGTTAGAGCGTTGGACTAGTGGTTAGAGCGTTGGCCTAGTGGTTAGAGCGTTGGCCTAGTGGTTAGAGCGTTGGCCTAGTGGTTAGAGCGTTGGCCTAGTGGTTAGAGCGTTGGCCTAGTGGTTAGAGCGTTGGCCTAGTGGTTAGAGCGTTGGGCTAGTGGTTAGAGTGTTGGCCTAGTGGTTAGAGCGTTGGCCTAGTGGTTAGAGTGTTGGCCTAGTGGTTAGAGCGTTGGCCTAGTGGTTAGAGCGTTGGCCTAGTGGTTAGAGCGTTGGCCTAGTGGTTAGAGCGTTGGGCTAGTGGTTAGAGCGTTGGCCTAGTGGTTAGAGCGTTGGACTAGTGGTTAGAGCGTTGGCCTAGTGGTTAGAGCGTTGGCCTAGTGGTTAGAGCGTTGGACTAGTGGTTAGAGCGTTGGACTAGTGGTTAGAGGGTTGGCCTAGTGGTTAGAGCGTTGGCCTAGTGGTTAGAGCGTTGGCCTAGTGGTTAGAGCGTTGGCCTAGTGGTTAGAGCGTTGGCCTGGTGGTTAGAGCGTTGGCCTGGTGGTTAGAGCGTTGGCCTAGTGGTTAGAGCGTTAGACTAGTGGTTAGAGCGTTGGACTAGTGGTTAGAGCGTTGGACTAGTGGTTAGAGCGTTAGACTAGTGGTTAGAGCGTTGGACTAGTGGTTAGAGCGTTGGCCTAGTGGTTAGAGCGTTGGACTAGTGGTTAGAGCGTTGGACTAGTGGTTAGAGCGTTGGACTAGTGGTTAGAGCGTTGGCCTGGTGGTTAGAGCGTTGGCCTAGTGGTTAGAGCGTTGGACTAGTGGTTAGAGCGTTGGACTAGTGGTTAGAGCGTTGGACTAGTGGTTAGAGCGTTGGACTAGTGGTTAGAGCGTTGGACTAGTGGTTAGAGCGTTAGACTAGTGGTTAGAGCGTTGGACTAGTGGTTAGAGCGTTAGACTAGTGGTTAGAGCGTTGGACTAGTGGTTAGAGCGTTGGCCTAGTGGTTAGAGCGTTGGACTAGTGGTTAGAGCGTTAGACTAGTGGTTAGAGCGTTGGACTAGTGGTTAGAGCGTTGGCCTAGTGGTTAGAGCGTTGGACTAGTGGTTAGAGCGTTAGACTAGTGGTTAGAGCGTTGGACTAGTGGTTAGAGCGTTGGACTAGTGGTTAGAGCGTTGGAATATTAACCAAAAGGGTGCAAGATCGAATCCCCGAGCCGACAATGTAAAAATCTGCAGTTCTGCCCCTGAACAAGACAGTTAACCCACTGTTCCCCTGAACAAGGCAGTTGACCCACTGTTCCCCTGAACAAGGCAGTTGACCCACTGTTCCCCTGAACAAGGCAGTTAACCCACTGTTCCCCTGAACAAGGCAGTTAACCCACTGTTCCCCTGAACAAGGCAGTTAACCCACTGTTCCCCTGAACAAGGCAGTTAACCCACTGTTCCCCTGAACAAGACAGTTAACCCACTGTTCCCCTGAACAAGACAGTTAACCCACTGTTCCCCTGAACAAGGCAGTTAACCCACTGTTCCCCTGAACAAGACAGTTAACCCACTGTTCCCCTGAACAAGGCAGTTAACCCACTGTTCCCCTGAACAAGGCAGTTAACCCACTGTTCCCCTGAACAAGGCAGTTAACCCACTGTTCCCCTGAACAAGGCAGTTAACCCACTGTTCCCCTGAACAAGGCAGTTAACCCACTGTTCCCCTGAACAAGGCAGTTGACCCACTGTTCCCCTGAACAAGGCAGTTGACCCACTGTTCCCCTGAACAAGGCAGTTAACCCACTGTTCCCCTGAACAAGGCAGTTAACCCACTGTTCCCCTGAACAAGGCAGTTAACCCACTGTTCCCCTGAACAAGGCAGTTGACCCACTGTTCCCCTGAACAAGGCAGTTGACCCACTGTTCCCCTGAACAAGGCAGTTAACCCACTGTTCCCCTGAACAAGGCAGTTAACCCACTGTTCCCCTGAACAAGGCAGTTAACCCACTGTTCCCCTGAACAAGGCAGTTGACCCACTGTTCCCCTGAACAAGGCAGTTAACCCACTGTTCCCCTGAACAAGGCAGTTAACCCACTGTTCCCCTGAACAAGGCAGTTAACCCACTGTTCCCCTGAACAAGGCAGTTGACCCACTGTTCCCCTGAACAAGGCAGTTAACCCACTGTTCCCCTGAACAAGGCAGTTAACCCACTGTTCCCCTGAACAAGGCAGTTAACCCACTGTTCCCCTGAACAAGGCAGTGCCTAGTTAAATAAAAGTAAAATAAACACAGACAGCTGACCTGGAATCAGATCCTATGGTTTCTACCACTTCAGAAGGGACACAGACAGCTGACCTGGGGTCAGAGCCTATGGTTTCTACCACTTCAGAAGGGACACAGACAGCTGACCTGGGGTCAGAGCCTATGGTTTCTACCACTTCAGAAGGGACACAGACAGCTGACCTGGGGTCAGAGCCTATGGTTTCTACCACTTCAGAAGGGACACAGACAGCTGACCTGGGGTCAGAGCCTATGGTTTCTACCACTTCAGAAGGGACACAGACAGCTGACCTGGGGTCAGAGCCTATGGTTTCTACCACTTCAGAAGAGACACAGACAGCTGACCTGGGGTCAGAGTGTATGGTTTCCACACGGTGAGTCGGTCAGAAACATTGATCAGTGTAAAGTTCCAGGGAACTCTAATCTCCAGGAACCATTAAGACTGATCAGCATGTGGAAGACATTACTACATCTCTCACTCCAGCCTTCCTCCCTCTCTTCTCTCCCTTCCTCCCTCTCTTCTCTCCCTACACCTCACACACAACTTCTCCCTACTTCTCGCCTTCCTCCCTCCCTACCTCTCTCTCTCCCTACCTCTGTCTACCCTCGCTCCCCTCTCCTCTCTTTCTACCCTCTCTTTCTCTTACTCCCGACTCTCCCCTCCTCCCTCTCCCCTGGGTCCCTCCAGCTTTCAGAAGTGAGGGAGGCAGGAGGAGTAACAGGAGTGTCTTGTGTACTGCCCCCCCCCCCCCTCTCTGATGGTCCTGAGGTACTGAACCTTTCTATTAGATTCTTTATTTAACTAGAAAAGTCAGTTAAGAACAAATTCTTATATTCAATGATGGTCCCCGTACCCCCTACCCCGACGTACCCCCTGCCCCTACCCCCCCTACCCCTGCCCCTACCCCGACACCGGCCAAACCCAGACCACGCTGGGCAAATTGTGGGCCGCCCTATGGGACTCCCAATCATGGCCGGATGATTCAAACCAGGGACTATAGTAACGCCTCTTGCACTGAGATGCCTTAGACCGGTGTTCCACTCAGCCTGGGGAGGGTGACTTCCAGGGTGGTGTAAGGCAGGGTGGTGTAGGGCAGGGTGGTGTAGGGCAGGGTGGTGTAGGGCAGGGTGGTGTAGGGCAGAGTGGTGTAGGGCAGGGTCGTGTAGGGCAGGGTGGTGTAGGGCAGGGTCGTGTAAGGCAGGGTGGTGTAGGGCAGAGTGGGTGGTGTAGGGCAGGGTCGTGTAGGGCAGGGTGGTGTAGGGCAGAGTGGGTGGTGTAGGGCAGGGTGGTGTAGGGCAGGGTGGTGTAAGGCAGGGTGGTGTAGGGCAGGGTGGTGTAGGGCAGGGTGGTGTAGGGCAGGGTGGTGTAAGGCAGGGTGGTGTAGGGCAGGGTGGTGTAGGGCAGGGTGGTGTCACTAAACCCATCGGCAAAATGAGACAATTCCCCCTGTTGTTTTAACAACACATGAACCTCATTAACAGTTACACATTTCATTTGGGGACGTATTTCATACGTTACATGTTACATGTCAACCAGACACAAACAAATACAGGTGTCTTTTCAATTAGACACGCCTCTCCGTTCTTCAGTGGGAAATCGTACTGCATTATGGGACAGTCCTTTCTCTGAAGCCCGGCAGCGTTTGCTGACTCGGTCAAAGTGTCTTTCGGACTCTAATTAACCCTTAACCCCTCCCTCAGTCTAATTAACCCTTAACCCCTCCCTCAGTCTAATTAACCCTTAACCCCTCCCTCAGTCTAATTAACCCTTAACCCCTCCCTCAATCTAATTAACCCTTAACCTCTCCCTTAGTCTAATTAACCCCTACCTTCTCCTCCCTCAGTCTAATTAACCCTTAACCCCCTCCTCCCTCAGTCTAATTAACCCTTAACCCCTCCCTCAGTCTAATTAACCCTTAACCCCTCCCTCAGTCTAATTAACCCTTAACCCCTCCCTCAGTCTAATTAACCCCTACCTTCCCCTCCCTCAGTCTAATTAACCCCTACCTTCTCCTCCCTCAGTCTAATTAACCCTCTCCATCACTTCCCCTCCCTCGGCTTGGGGACACTTGTGCCATATGTTAGGAAGGGAACGTGTGAACGTGCAAATGGAGGGGCACGGGGAGGGGTGATTTGGGACTCAGCCTTAGAGGACTTCATCGGTGTGCACTTGATCTGATTCTCTACTCTCTACTCTGTAAGTGTACATTCGTTCACTACCCATCATGCATTTCAAAGTATAGGATTGTTGGTTTTAGCCCTGAATGCTGATTGGCTGACAGCCGTGGTATATCAGCCCTCATGACTGGAGGGAGTTTTCACCAATACAATCCATCCCCTTTAGATCCCTGAGGGGGCGGAGTCCAACCGGGAGAAGGGGAGAGAATCACAATGTAGCCACTCACTCTCTCCTCTTTCTCTCCTCACTCTCCCCACTCTCTCCTCACTCTCCTCCCTCTCCTCCCTCTCTCTCCTCTCTCTCCCCTCACTCTCTCCTCCCTCTCTCTCCTCACTCTCCTCTCTCCCCTCACTCTCTCCTCACTCTCCTCTCTCTCTCTCCTCACTCTCTCCTCTCTCCTCACTCTCCTCCCTCTCTCTCCTCTTTCTCTCCTCACTCTCCTCCCTCTCTCTCCTCACTCTCTCCTCTTTTTCTCTCCTCACTCTCCTCTCTCTCCTCCCTCTCTCTCCTCCCTCTCCTCTCTTTCTCTCCTCTCCCTCTCCTCCCTCTCTCTCTCTCTCCTCTCTCTCCTCCCTCTCTCTCCTCACTCTCCTCTCTCTCCCCTCACTCTCTCCTCCCTCTCTCTCCTCACTCTCCTCTCTCCCCTCACTCTCCTCTCTCTCTCCTCCCTCTCTCTCCTCTCTCTCTCTCCTCACTCTCCTCCCTCTCTCTCCTCTTTCTCTCCTTCCCTCCCTCTCCTCCCTCTCTCTCCTCACTCTCTCCTCTTTTTCTCCTCTCTCTCTCCTCACTCTCCTCTCTCTCCTCCCTCTCCTCTCTTTCTCTCCTCTCCCTCTCCTCCCTCTCTCTCTCTCTCTCCTCCCTCTCACTCTCTCTCCTCACTCTCTCTCCTCACTCTCTTTCCTCACTCTCCTCCCTCTCTCTCTCCTCACTCTCTCCTCTTTCTCTCCTCACTCTCTCTCCTCTCTCTCTCCTCACTCTCCTCTCTCTCTCCTCACTCTCTCCTCCCTCTCTCTCTCTCCTCTTTCTCTCCTCACTCTCCTCTCTCTCTCCTCACTCTCTCCTCCCTCTCTCTCTCTCCTCCCTCTCCTCCCTCTCTCTCCTCCCTCTCCTCCCTCTCTCTCCTCCCTCTCCTCCCTCTCTCTCCTCCCTCTCTCCTCCCTCTCTCTCCTCCCTCTCTCTCCTCTCTCTCTCTCCTCCCTCTCTCTCCTCTTTCTCTCCTCACTCTCCTCCCTCTCTCTCCTCACTCTCTCCTCTTTTTCTCCTCTCTCTCTCCTCACTCTCCTCTCTCTCCTCCCTCTCTCTCCTCCCTCTCCTCTCTTTCTCTCCTCTCTCTATCTCCTCACTCTCTCCTCCCTCTCTCTCCCCTCACACTCCTCCCTCTCTCTCCTCTCACACTCCTCCCTCTCTCTCCTCTCACACTCCTCACTCTCTCTCCTGTTTCTCTCCTCCCTCTCTCCTCTCTCTCTCTCCTCATTCACTCTCAACATACCAAGTCAGGAAAACCAGTGGTTTGAAATATCAAAACAGTATCTTTATTTATTTTCCTGGTAGGTGGATGATCAACAGTTATGTCCCAATGGAACTCTAACTACAGTATTCACTAGTCAACATACAGAGGAGAAACAACCATCACAAATCGGTTCGGTCAGTAACAGTCTACTATAACCTCGTCAGTGTGTCTGTAGCGTTCAGGATGTGGGTCGGTCAGTAACAGTCTACTATAACCTCGTCAGTGTGTCTGTAGCGTTCAGGATGTGGGTCGGTCAGTAACAGTCTACTATAACCTCGTCAGTGTGTGAGGTGTCTGTAGCGTTCAGGATGTCCTCCAGTAGAGAGAGGGGTGAGTTCTGGACATGGTCACTACTCTGTGATAACACACTCTGCCTCTCCTCTAGACCCAACGACCACAGCACCTCACACACCCTCGCGCTACCCTCACACACACTCTTCCCTGTCGACCTATCGCGGGCTTCGGAGCCAGCCCCGTCTGTCCTTTCAGAATCTCTGTTCTTGTTTGGCCTATCACAACCTTCTTCCCTGGACTCTTTAATCCAATCAGATCCTCTCTTCTCCTGTAACTTCCTCGTGACCTCCCGCTCCCAAACCTGACCCCTCAGATCAAAAGTCACCGTGGCAACTGTTGCGTCGTCAGTTGTCATAGCACCTTTCTTTAGCGACCGGGACGGACACACCGCGTCTCGTAGTCGTAGCAACAGACTACAGGCTTTTAAAGCTACAGGTCTGTCGCAATCAAACAGGCCGTTGAGCAACGCTGTTGCAACGCCGAGCTCCACCAACCGAGACAGACCACACACTACAGATGTAGTTGGGTGTGTGTGTGTGGGGGGCGTGTGTGTGTCAGTTGGGTGTGTGTGTGTGGGGTGTGTGTGTGTGGGGGGTGTGTGTGTGTCAGTTGGGGTGTGTGTTAGAAGGGGTGAGGGCTGGCTTGGCGTCACAGCGTAGGTGTGTGTGAGGTCAGTTGGGGTGTATGTTAGAAGGGGTGAGGGCTGGCTTGGCGTCACAGCGTAGGGGTGTGTGAGGTCAGTGTGTGTTAGTAGGTTTGTCCCTCCAGAGCCACCGTAAGGGGGAGGAGCTGACCCCAGCTCTGACTCCTGGTGACCTGGAAGTGTTTCCTCCATCAGGAGCTCAACCAGCTCCAGGGTGTGAACTTTGACCTCCCAGTCCAGATCAGTGCTGCCCAGCGATAGGACAGAACACAGCGAGGAGGAGGAGGAAGATGATGGGTGTGTCTTTAGCCAGCTGATGAAGAACTGGACAACAGCACGTCTGGGGAAGCCCTCTGAATCCTGAGACAGGATGTCTAGTAACTGACCCAGGGTCTGCTCCTGGAGAGAACGCACACAGTAACAGGACGACACTTTTTGTGAACATTATTTACCCCATAATGACATCACAATACCCCATAATGACAAAGTGAAAATGTGTTTTTTTTTTTTTTTCTTTGCAAATTCTTTGAAAATGAAATACAGAAATATCTCATTTACATAAGTATTCACACCAGCGAGTCAATACATGTTCGAATCATCTTTGGTAGTGATTACAGCTGTGAGTTTTTCTGGGTAAGTCTCTAATAGCTTTCCACACCTGGATTGTACAATATTTGCCCATTATTCTCTTCAGAATTCTTCAAGCTCTGTCAAATTGGTTGTTGATCATTGCTAGACAACCATTTTCAGGTCTTGAAATAGATTTTCAAGCAGATTTAAGTCAAATCTATCTAAGCCACTGTCTTCTTGGTAAACAACTCCAGTGTAGATTTGGCCTTGTGTTTTAGGTTACTGTCCTGTTGAAAGGTGAATTCATCTCCCAGTGTCTGGTAGAAAGCAGACTGAACCAGGTTTTCCTCTAGGATTCTGCCTGTGCTTAGCTCCATTCAGTTCATTTTTTATCCTGAAAAACTCCCAAGTCCTTAATGATTACAAGCAATACCCATAACATGATGCAGCCACCACTAATGCTTGAAAATATAGCGAGTGGTACTCAGTAATGTGTTGAACTGGATTTGCCCCAAACGTAACACTTTGTATTCAGGACAAAAAGGGACTTGCTTTGCCACGTTTTTTCCAATATTACTTTAGTGCCTTGTTGCAAACAGGATGTTATGGAATATATTTATATATATTCTGTAACAGACTTCCTTCTTTTCACTCTGTCTGATAGGTTACTATTGTGACGTAACTACAACGATGTTGATCCATCCTCAGTTTTCTCCCATCACATGCAACTTATTAAAACATATTTTGACCCCTGAACTTATTTAGGCTTGTCATAACAAAATGGCATTTCATTTCTTATTTAACCTTTATTTAATTAGGCAATATCTGACAGTACACAGTATATCTGACAGTACACAGTATATCTGACAGAACACAGTATATCTAACAGTACACAGTATATCTGACAGTACACAGTATATCTGACAGTACACAGTATATCTGACAGAACACAGTATATCTGACAGTACACAGTATATCTGACAGAACACAGTATATCTGACAGTACACAGTATATCTGACAGTACACAGTATATCTGCCAGTACACAGTATATCTGACAGTACACAGTATATCTGTCAGTACACAGTATATCTAACCTAGGATTGGACAGTCCTCTCTGAAGGCTCAGTACACAGTATATCTGACCTAGGATTGGACAGTCCTCTCTGAAGGCTCAGTACGCAGTATATCTGACAGTACGCAGTTTATCTGTCAGTACACAGTATATCTGACCTAGGATTGGACAGTCCTCTCTGAAGGCTCAGTACACAGTATATCTGACCTAGGATTGGACAGTCCTCTCTGAAGGCTCAGTACACAGTATATCTGACCTAGGATTGGACAGTCCTCTCTGAAGGCTCAGTACACAGTATATCTGACCATGGAAGTGTTGACTCCAGACTGACTAGTATCATCCACGTGTCCCATCAACTCTCTGTCCACCAGAGTATCAACACAAAGACTACAGCTGCTATTCATTTCCTTTTACTGTTTGCGATTCACTAATTATTATTTTTGATTCGATTCACCGCGATTGAACCGGATTCCAACTACTACAATGGCGAATCGAATCATTTGATTCGATTCACCGCGATTGAACCGGATTCCAACTACTACAATGGCGAATCGAATCATTTGATTCGTCAAAATCTTTTGTTTTAAAATATCAGATTTATATGAATTAAACAAATCTTTATAAAAAAAATGGTATATATATATATACAAATATTCATAACAAAAAAAAATGTGTATATATATATATATATATATATATATATATATATATATATATATATATATATTGAGAAATGTGAAGCGGGCATCCGTTATACAGTAAATGAAATGTGTAGGTCAGAGTCTCACCTGTGTCTGGTTCCCTTGCTCCCCCTGCTGGTCACTGAGTGGGAGTGTCCTGGCCAGGGCAGAGATGGCACTAGCCCTCACATAGCTCTCCTGATCACACAGCGCCTCCAGCAGGATAGGAGTGACGGTGCAGCTTAACGCCTCACACAGCTGGCCGAGGAACTCCAGAGTGGAGTCTCGAACCTCCCAACGCACGTCACACACACGCTTCTTTAGCACGGGCAGGAGGTCTGTTACAACACACACACACACACTCCCTGAACCTTCAGTGACCAGATATGTTGACTCCCTGTACCTTCAGTGACCAGATATGTTGACTCCCTGAACCTTCAGTGACCAGATATGTTGACTCCCTGAACCTTCAGTGACCAGATATGTTGACTTCCTGAACCTTCAGTGACCAGATATGTTGACTCCCTGAACCTTCAGTGACCAGATATATTGATGTTGACTCCCTGTACCTTCAGTGACCAGATATGTTGATGTTGACTCCCTGTACCTTCAATGACCAGATATGTTGATGTTGACTCCCTGAACCTTCAGTGACCAGATATGTTGATGTTGACTCCCTGAACCTTCAGTGACCAGATATATTGATGTTGACTCCCTGAACCTTCAGTGACCAGATATGTTGACTCCCTGAACCTTCAGTGACCAGATATATTGATGTTGACTCCCTGTACCTTCAGTGACCAGATATGTTGACTCCCTGAACCTTCAGTGACCAGATATGTTGACTCCCTGAACCTTCAGTGACCAGATATGTTGACTTCCTGAACCTTCAGTGACCAGATATGTTGACTCCCTGAACCTTCAGTGACCAGATATATTGATGTTGACTCCCTGTACCTTCAGTGACCAGATATGTTGATGTTGACTCCCTGAACCTTCAGTGACCAGATATGTTGATGTTGACTCCCTGAACCTTCAGTGACCAGATATATTGATGTTGACTCCCTGAACCTTCAGTGACCAGATATGTTGACTCCCTGAACCTTCAGTGACCAGATATATTGATGTTGACTCCCTGTACCTTCAGTGACCAGATATGTTGACTCCCTGAACCTTCAGTGACCAGATATGTTGACTCCCTGAACCTTCAGTGACCAGATATATTGATGTTGACTCCCTGAACCTTCAGTGACCAGATATGTTGATGTTGACTCCCTGTACCTTCAGTGACCAGATATGTTGATGTTGACTCCCTGAACCTTCAGTGACCAGATATATTGATGTTGACTCCCTGAACCTTCAGTGACCAGATATGTTGATGTTGACTCCCTGTACCTTCAGTGACCAGATATATTGATGTTGACTCCCTGTACCTTCAGTGACCAGATATATTGATGTTTGATTGGTTCTCTGTACCTTCAGTGACCAGATATATTGATGTTTGATTGGTTCTCTGTACCTTCAGTGACCAGATATATTGATGTTGACTCCCTGTACCTTCAGTGACCAGATATACTGATGTTTGATTGGTTCTCTGTACCTTCAGTGACCAGATCAGCCAGTGAGTTAGGCTCTGCAGACACACGAAGCCACCTCAACATGGCCTGGTAGTTCTTCTGGAGCACCTGAACACAGGAGACAGAAGGAACACACACACACACACACACACACACACACACACGTCATTAATCCACTAGGAAACTAGGAGAGACGGGAGAGAAACCCAACAGAGTTA
>NC_092159.1:2663862-2683780 GCF_045791955.1 Oncorhynchus clarkii lewisi | reverse complement strand
ATATGTTGTATGGGATCTGCTGTGTTGAGGTTATGGTTGGTTAAATAAAGTAGTGGTTGATTTGAGGTTGTAATATGGCTGTGTTGGGATCGGCTGTGTTGATCCGTTGCTGTACAGATGTGCTCGGAATAAATGTTTTATTAAACCCTCATGTCTCCTATCTCTTTATTAAACCCTCATGTCTCCTATCTCTTTATTAAACCCTCATGTCTCCTATCTCTTTATTAAACCCTCATGTCTCCTATCTCTTTATTAAACCCTCATGTCTCCTATCTCTTTATTAAACCCTCATGTCTCCAATCTCTTTATTAAACCCTCATGTCTCCAATCTCTTTATTAAACCCTCATGTCTCCAATCTCTTTATTAAACCCTCATGTCTCCAATCTCTTTATTAAACCCTCATGTCTCCAATCTCTTTATTCAACCCTCATGTCTCCAATCTCTTTATTAAACCCTCATGTCTCCATGTCTCCTATCTCTTTATTAAACCCTCATGTCTCCATGTCTCCTATCTCTTTATTAAACCCTCATGTCTCCATGTCTCCTATCTCTTTATTAAACCCTCATGTCTCCAATCTCTTTATTAAACCCTCATGTCTCCATGTCTCAAATCTCTTAATTAAACCCTCATGTTTCCATGTCTCCTATCTCTTTATTAAACCCTCATGTCTCCTATCTCTTTATTAAACCCTCATGTCTCCATGTCTCCTATCTCTTTATTAAACCCTCATGTCTCCTATCTCTTTATTAAACCCTCATGTCTCCATGTCTCCTATCTCTTTATTAAACCCTCATGTCTCCATGTCTCCTATCTCTTTATTAAACCCTCATGTCTCCAATCTCTTTATTAAACCCTCATGTTTCCATGTCTCCTCTCTCTTTATTAAACCCTCATGTCTCCTATCTCTTTATTAAACCCTCATGTCTCCTATCTCTTTATTAAACCCTCATGTCTCCTATCTCTTTATTAAACCCTCATGTCTCCATGTCTCCTATCTCTTTATTAAACCCTCATGTCTCCTATCTCTTTATTAAACCCTCATGTCTCCATGTCTCCTCTCTCTTTATTAAACCCTCATGTCTCCATGTCTCCTATCTCTTTATTAAACCCTCATGTCTCCTATCTCTTTATTAAACCCTCATGTCTCCATGTCTCCTATCTCTTTATTAAACCCTCATGTCTCCATGTCTCCTATCTCTTTATTAAACCCTCATGTCTCCACTCTCTTTATTAAACCCTCATGTCTCCATGTCTCCTATCTCTTTATTAAACCCTCATGTCTCCATGTCTCCTCTCTCTTTATTAAACCCTCATGTCTCCATGTCTCCTATCTCTTTATTAAACCCTCATGTCTCCTATCTCTTTATTAAACCCTCATGTCTCCATGTCTCCAATCTCTTTATTAAACCCTCATGTCTCCTATCTCTTTATTAAACCCTCATGTCTCCTATCTCTTTATTAAACCCTCATGTCTCCAATCTCTTTATTAAACCCTCATGTCTCCTCTCTCTTTATTAAACCCTCATGTCTCCATGTCTCCAATCTCT
This sequence comes from Oncorhynchus clarkii lewisi, assembly GCF_045791955.1. Lineage (NCBI taxonomy): Eukaryota > Metazoa > Chordata > Actinopteri > Salmoniformes > Salmonidae > Oncorhynchus > Oncorhynchus clarkii. The sequence continues at coordinate 2,682,231 of NC_092159.1, read as the reverse complement.
TTATTAAACCCTCATGTCTCCTCTCTCTTTATTAAACCCTCATGTCCATGTCTCCTCTCTCTTTATTAAACCCTCATGTCTCCTCTCTCTTTATTAAACCCTCATGTCTCCATGTCTTCTATCTCTTTATTAAACCCTCATGTCTCCATGTCTCCAATCTCTTTATTAAACCCTCATGTTTCCATGTCTCCTATCTCTTTATTAAACCCTCATGTCTCATATCTCTTTATTAAACCCTCATGTCTCCATGTCTCCTATCTCTTTATTAAACCCTCATGTTTCCATGTCTCCTATCTCTTTATTAAACCCTCATGTCTCCATGTCTCCTATCTCTTTATTAAACCCTCATGTCTCATATCTCTTTATTAAACCCTCATGTCTCATATCTCTTTATTAAACCCTCATGTTTCCATGTCTCCTATCTCTTTATTAAACCCTCATGTCTCCTATCTCTTTATTAAACCCTCATGTCTCCTCTCTCTTTATTAAACCCTCATGTCTCCTATCTCTTTATTAAACCCTCATGTTTCCATGTCTCCTATCTCTTTATTAAACCCTCATGTCTCATATCTCTTTATTAAACCCTCATGTTTCCATGTCTCCTCTCTCTTTATTAAACCCTCATGTCTCCTCTCTCTTTATTAAACCCTCATGTCTCCATGTCTCCAATCTCTTTATTAAACCCTCATGTCTCCTATCTCTTTATTAAACCCTCATGTCTCCATGTCTCCTATCTCTTTATTAAACCCTCATGTCTCCTATCTCTTTATTAAACCCTCATGTCTCCTATCTCTTTATTAAACCCTCATGTCTCCTATCTCTTTATTAAACCCTCATGTCTCCTATCTCTTTATTCAACCCTCCGGGTAGCCATTTGATTAATTGTTCATCAGTCTTATGGCGAAGCTTTTAAGGAGCCTTTTGGACTTGGTACCGCTTGGTTACAGATGCATAAAAACAACATGCTCAATAGGTGACATGTCTGGTCATGGGGGAACTGGAACACGCTCTCCTACATGTCGATCCAGAGCATCCCAAACATGCTCAATAGGAAGTAGAGCATATTCATCTTCCAGGAATTGTGTCCAGATCCTTGAAACATGGAGGATGAAAGGCACGTGAACGGGCCTCAGGATCTCAACATTTTGTATTATTTTTATTTCATTGAACAAGTCAGTTAAGAACAAATTATTATTTATAATGACGGCACGACACCGAGCAAAACCTGACAACGTTGGGCCAATTGTGCTCCGCCCTTATGGGACTTCCAATCACGGCCGGTTGTGATACAGCCTGGATTCAAACCTGGGTGTCTGTAGTGACGCCTCTAGTACTGAGATGCAGTGCCTTAGACCGCTGTGGCACTCGGTAGCCGAGTGCTGCAGAGATGGTTGTCCTTCTGGTAGGTTCTCCCATCTCCACAGAGGAACTTGAGAGCTCTGTCATCTGGTTCTTAGTCACCTCCCTGACCAAAGCCCTTCTCCATCGATTGCTCAGTTTGGCCGGGCAACCAGCTCTAGGAAGAGTCTTGGTGGTTCCAAACTTCTTCCATTTAATAATGATGGAGGCCACTGTGTTCTCGGGGACCTTCAATACTGCAGAAATGTTTTGGTACCCTTCCCCAGATCTGTGCCTCGACACAATCCTGTCTCGGAGCTCTACGAATAATTCCTTCAACCTCATGGCTCTGACATGCACTGTCAACTGTGGGACCTTATATTGACAGGTGTGTGTCTTTCTAAATCATGTCCAACCAATTGAATTTAGCACCGGTGGACTCCAATCAAGTTGTAGGAACATCTCAAGGATGATCAATAGAAACAGGATGCACCTGAACTCAATTTCGATTCTCATAGCAAAGGGTCTGAATACTTATGTAAATAAGGTTTTTCTGTTAAAATGTTTTACTAAATTTGCTAAATGTTCTAAAACCTTGTTTTCTCTTTGTCATTATGGGGTATTGTGATGTCATTAAGGGGTATTGTGATGTCATTATGGGGTATTGTGATGTCATTATCTAGTATTGTGATGTCATTATGGGGTATTGTGATGTCATTATGGGGTATTGTGATGTCATTATGGGGTATTATGATGTCATTATAGGGTATTGGGATGTCATTATGGGGTATTGGGATGTCATTATGGGGTATTGTGATGTCATTATGGGGTATTGTGATGTCATTACGGGGTATTGTGTGTAGATTGATGAGGATTTTTATTTATTTAATACATTTTAGAATAAGGCTGTAACGTAACAAAATGTGGAAAAAGTCGCGGGGTCTGAATACTTTCCGAAGGCTCTGTACATGTACAAATGACCTTGACTAACCTTTACCTCTGCACATTGACTCTGGGTAACCCCAGTATACAGGGCTCCCGAGTGGTACTGTGGTCTAAGACACTGCATCTCACCGCAGTGATACTTCTTGGTCTGAACTACCTGGTTTAGATCCAGGCTGTATCACATCTGGCCGGGAGTCCCACAGGGCGGCCCACAATTGGCCCAGCGTCATTATAAGAATTTGTTCTTAACTGACTTGCCTGGTTAAATAAATGTAGCCTCCTTACTACCTGGTACCGGTAGCCCCTGAATACAGCCTTGTTATTGTTCCTTAATTACATTTTTTACTTTAGTTTATATTTTCTTAAAACTGCATTGTTGGTTATGGGCTTGTAAGTAGCATTTCACGGTGAGGTTCTACACCAGCTGTGTTCAGCGCATGTGACAAATAAAATGAGTTGTGTTCTGTATTCCCAGTCATGTGAAATCCATAGATTAAGTCCTAATGTATTCCCAGTCATGTGAAATCCATAGATCAGGGCCTAATGTATTCCCAGTCATGTTAAATCCATAGATCAGGTCCTAATGTATTCCCAGTCATGTGAAATCCATAGATCAGGGCCTAATGAAAAATGAGTTGTGTTCTGTATTCCCAGTCATGTGAAATCCATAGATTAAGTCATAATGTATTCCCAGTCATGTTAAATCCATAGATCAGGACCTAATGTATTCCCAGTCATGTGAAATCCATAGATCAGGACCTAATGAAAAATGAGTTGTGTTCTGTATTCCCAGTCATGTGAAATCCATAGATTAAGTCCTAATGTATTCCCAGTCATGTTAAATCCATAGATTAAGTCCTAATGTATTCCCAGTCATGTTAAATCCATAGATTAAGTCCTAATGTATTCCCAGTCATGTTAAATCCATAGATTAAGTCCTAATGTATTCCCAGTCATGTTAAATCCATAGATCAGGGCCTAATGTATTCCCAGTCATGTTAAATCCATAGATCAGGGCCTAATGAAAAATGAGTTGTGTTCTGTATTCCCAGTCATGTTAAATCCATAGATTAAGTCCTAATGTATTCCCAGTCATGTTAAATCCATAGATCAGGGCCTAATGAAAAATGAGTTGTGTTCTGTATTCCCAGTCATGTGAAATCCATAGATTAAGTCCTAATGAAAAATGAGTTGTGTTCTGTATTCCCAGTCATGTTAAATCCATAGATCAAGGCCTAATGTATTCCCAGTCATGTTAAATCCATAGATCAGGACCTAATGTATTCCCAGTCATGTTAAATCCATAGATTAAGTCCTAATGTATTCCCAGTCATGTTAAATCCATAGATCAGGACCTAATGTATTCCCAGTCATGTTAAATCCATAGATCAAGGCCTAATGAATTTATTTGAATTGACTGATTTCCTTATGAACTGTAACTCAGTCAAATCTTTGGAATTGTTGCATGTTAATTGCATATTGTTTGTTCAGTGTAGTTAACCATTGAAATGGGTATTTTGAGCTGCCTCTGTAAAACGTACAGAATATGGTGCCGTTTGGCGTACAAACTGTCCGGTCTGTTTGACCTACTTCCTTCCCGTCTGATATTTGAAAGGTAAATAGCAGCTTGTTGACGTCATGGCGGGATGAGAGTCGGTCTTTCAGCCTGTTCAGGTTTCACTCCACTCCAGCCAGTCGCTTCATTTGCCTGATGGGATTTCCATACAGGTGCTCCCCCCCCCCCCTCCCTCCCTCCTCCTCCGTGTTTGACTACCAAACATAGCGGCGCCACTGATCTCTCCCAGGGAAAACAGGGGTCTGACAGAAGACAGGAGGAGAGAGGGAGAAAGGGAGTGTCTGATAGAGGAGGAGGATAGAGGGAGAAAGGGAGTGTCTGATAGAGGAGGAGGATAGAGGGAGAAAGGGAGTGTCTGATAGAGGAGGAGGATAGAGGGAGAAAGGGAGTGTCTGATAGAGGAGGAGGATAGAGGGAGAAAGGGAGTGTCTGATGGAGGAGGATAAAGGGAGAAAGGGAGTGTCTGATAGAGAAGGAGGATAGAGGGAGAAAGGGAGTGTCTGATAGAGGGAGAAAGGGAGTGTCTGATAGAGGAGGATAGAGGGAGAAAGGGAGTGTCTGATAGAGGAGGAGGATAGAGGGAGAAAGGGAGTGTCTGATAGAGGAGGAGGATAGAGGGAGAAAGGGAGTGTCTGATAGAGGAGGAGGATAGAGGGAGAAAGGGAGTGTCTGATAGAGGAGGATAGAGGGAGAAAGGGAGTGTCTGATAGAGGAGGAGGATAGAGGGAGAAAGGGAGTGTCTGATAGAGGAGGATGATAGAGGGAGAAAGGGAGTGTCTGATAGAGGAGGAGGATAGAGGGAGAAAGGGAGTGTCTGATAGAGGAGGATGATAGAGGGAGAAAGGGAGTGTCTGATAGAGGAGGAGGATAGAGGGAGAAAGGGAGTGTCTGATAGAGGAGGAGGATAGAGGGAGAAAGGGAGTGTCTGATAGAGGAGGATGATAGAGGGAGAAAGGGAGTGTCTGATAGAGGAGGAGGATAGAGGGAGAAAGGGAGTGTCTGATAGAGGAGGAGGATAGAGGGAGAAAGGGAGTGTCTGATACAGGAGGAGGATAGAGGGAGAAAGGGAGTGTCTGATAGAGGAGGAGGATAGAGGGAGAAAGGGAGTGTCTGATAGAGGATAGAGGGAGAAAGGGAGTGTCTGATAGAGGAGGAGGATAGAGAGAGTGAGGCAGTTCCACAGGCAGACGATAGAAGCAGATTGATCTCTCTCGCGCTGTAGTCGGTCCTGTCTACCGGGAGATGCTCAAGCGTTCCTGATTTTTCCGCTCTAACCACTGCTAATTCCCATTAGAGCTCGTTACCTCCACTGTACTGTTTTCTGTTTTCGGTAGTTTGAGGGGGGGTAAATCGCGTGTCGTCTGTCTGGGAACATAAGGCTAACCAGGGCTACAGATCATCTGGATCAGAACCTCACGACTAGAAGCACCAGGTCTCCGGTAAAACGGTAAGAAATACCACAGAATCCCCCCGCGCTCCTTCCGTGATGAATATGTTGATAGTCTAGTAGCAGCATCATTCGGTCTGTATATCATGTACATCGCTTTAGATAGGCCAGCTGTAATGTAAACATTGGCTATAGTGTACAAATTCATAAAAACATTTTTATTTTATTTTTTAGTCTTTAATATAAGGTTAAGCATTAGGGTTAAACAGTGGTTAGGGTGTAAAATCAAATTTGATGACTTTGTGGCGGTGCTTAGTGACCACTGCAGATCTGCCTCCAGAACAACATTCACAAGGGAAAACGCTAAGGCTATAGAGTAGCGGAAACGGTTATACCGTTTTATAACGTGTATTTATTGAGGGTTTTTAATCAGCATAATGCCATCTCTGGATATTGATGCCCTTTATAGTCTCTGGATAAACTCCCGAGGTTCAGCTGTTGTCTTTGTTGATCGAGATAATGTGTTATTTCAGGCAGGAGGAGATGATTGGTTTATTTAAATAGGGCAGATGAAAACACGGAGACAGCTGCATCACTCTAACGCTCTCTGGCTTTGTCTCGACATGAGCTTTTAAATTAAACGTTATCTGTAAAAACCGGGGGATTTAACGTTGTGTTCTCTGTAAAAACCGGGGGGGTTTACCGGAACTGAAGAACAGAACGACTTGTTTTCTTCCGTCAAAACGGGAGCTAGTGATGATGAGCGCGGAGACCAGGAGAACAGAGAATCAGTGACGTCTATAATAATTTTACACTATATATATTTTTTTTTATAAATAAACACAATCATAGACTTATATAAATATATAAGTACATTTAAATAAGGAGTAAACTGTATTCGTAATAAGTGTTGATGGATATAAATACATGACCACATTTAATCATTAAAGTATACTGTATTCGTGTTGAATGTCTATATGTATAAATGATCATAGCTGAGCTATATAATATATCTATGTTACTCTATATCTATATATCTATGTTACTCTATATCTATATAATATATCTATGTTACTCAATATCTATATAATATATCGATGTTACTCTATATCTATATAATATATCTATGTTACTCTATATCTATATATCTATGTTACTCTATATCTATATAATATATCTATGTTACTCAATATATATATAATATATCGATGTTACTCTATATCTATATAATATATCTATGTTACTCTATATCTATATATCTATGTTACTCTATATCTATATAATATATCGATGTTACTCTATATCTATATAATATATCTATGTTACTCTATATCTATATAATATATCTGTTACTCTATTTCTATATAATATATCTGTTACTGGTGGGGTGTGCAGCTAAATTACCTAAACAAAAAGGGACATGACCCAGTTATTCAGAGTCTCTCTCTCTCTCACACACACACACGGTATTCTGGTCATACAGCAGACTATGTATAGATATGTCTGGTAGGAGAGTGTAGATATGTCTGGTAGGAGAGTGTAGAAATGTCTGGTAGGAGAGTGTAGATATGTCTGGAAGGAGAGTGTAGATATGTCTGGAAGGAGAGTGTATATATGTCTGGTAGGAGAGTGGAGATATGTCTGGTAGGAGAGTGTAGACATGTCTGGTAGGAGAGTGTAGACATGTCTGGTAGGAGAGTGTAGACTTGTCTGGTAGGAGAGTGTAGACATGTCTGGTAGGAGAGTAGACTTGTCTGGTAGGAGAGTGTAGACTATGTATAGATATGTCTGGTAGGAGAGTGTAGATATGTCTGGTAGCAAAGTGTAGACTATGTATAGATATGTCTGGTAGGAGAGTGTAGACATGTCTGGTAGGAGAGTGTAGACTTGTCTGGTAGGAGAGTGTAGACATGTCTGGTAGGAGAGTGTAGACTTGTCTGGTAGGAGAGTGTAGACTATGTATAGATATGTCTGGTAGGAGAGTGTAGATATGTCTGGTAGCAAAGTGTAGACTATGTATAGATATGTCTGGTAGGAGAGTGTAGATATGTCTGGTAGCAGAGTGTAGATATGTCTGGTAGGAGAGTGTAGACTATGTATAGTAGCAGAGTGTAGATATGTCTGGTAGCAGAGTGTAGATATGTCTGGTAGGAGAGTGTAGACTATGTATAGATATGTCTGGTAGCAAAGTGTAGACTATGTATAGATATGTCTGGTAGCAGAGTGAATGATGTAATGTGTGTATGATGTAATGTGTGTATGATGTAATGTGTGTATAATGTAATGTGTGTATGATGTAATGTGTGTATAATGTAATGTGTGTATGATGTAATGTGTGTATGATGTAATGTGTGTATGATGTAATGTGTATATGATGTAATGTGTGTATGATGTAATGTGTGTATAATGTAATGTGTATAATGTAATGTGTGTATGATGTAATGTGTGTACTATGTAATGTGTGTATGATGTAATGTGTGTATAATGTAATGTGTGTATAATGTAATGTGTGTATAATGTAATGTGTGTATGATGTAATGTGTGTATAATGTAATGTGTGTATGATGTAATGTGTGTATCATGTAATGTGTGTATAATGTGTATATGATGTAATGTGTGTATAATGTAATGTGTGTATGATGTAATGTGTGTATAATGTAATGTGTATATGATGTAATGTGTGTATAATGTAATGAGTGTATGATGTAATGTGTGTATGATGTAAAGTGTGTATGATGTAATGTGTGTATGATGTAATGTGTGTATGATGTAATGTGTGTATGATGTAATGTGTGTATAATGTAATGTGTGTATGATGTAATGTGTGTATAATGTAATGCGTGTATGATGTAATGTGTGTATAATGAGTGTATAACGTAATGTGTGTATAATGAGTGTATAACGTAATGTAATGTGTGTATAATGTAATGTGTGTGTGATGTAATGTGTATGATGTAATGTGTGTATGATGTAATGTGTGTATAATGTGATGTGTGTATGATGTAATGTGTGTATGATGTAATGTGTGTATAATGTCATGTGTGTATAATGTCATGTGTGTATAATGTCATGTGTGTATAATGTGTATATGATGTAATGTGTGTATGATGTAATGTGTGTATGATGTAATGTGTGTATCATGTAATGTGTGTATAATGTAATGTGTGTATAATGTAATGTGTGTATAATGTAATGTGTGTACTATGTAATGTGTGTATAATGTAATGTGTATAATGTAATGTGTGTGTAATGTGTGTATAATGTAATGTGTGTATCATGTAATGTGTGTACTATGTAATGTGTGTATAATGTGTATATGATGTAATGTGTGTATGATGTAATGTGTGTATGATGTAATGTGTGTATGATGTAATGTGTGTATAATGTCATGCGTGTATAATGTCATGTGTGTATAATGTGTATATGATGTAATGTGTGTTTGATGTAATGTGTGTATGATGTAATGTGTGTATGATGTAATGTGTGTATGATGTAATGTGTGTATAATGTAATGTGTGTATAATGTAATGTGTGTATGATGTAATGTGTGTATAATGTAATGTGTGTATGATGTAATGAGTGTATGATGTAATGTGTGTATGATGTAATGTGTGTATGATGTAATGTGTGTATGACGTAATGTGTGTATAATGTAATGTGTGTATGATGTAATGTGTGTATAATGTAATGCGTGTATGATGTAATGTGTGTATAATGAGTGTATAACGTAATGTGTGTATAATGAGTGTATAACGTAATGTAATGTGTGTATAATGTAATGTGTGTATGATGTAATGTGTGTATGATGTAATGTGTGTATGATGTAATGTGTGTATAATGTGATGTGTGTATGATGTAATGTGTGTATGATGTAATGTGTGTATGATGTAATGTGTGTATAATGTCATGTGTGTATAATGTCATGTGTGTATAATGTGTATATGATGTAATGTGTGTATGATGTAATGTGTGTATGATGTAATGTGTGTATGATGTAATGTGTGTATCATGTAATGTGTGTATCATGTAATGTGTGTATAATGTAATGTGTGTATCATGTAATGTGTGTATCATGTAATGTGTGTATCATGTAATGTGTGTATAATGTAATGTGTGTATAATGTAATGTGTGTACTATGTAATGTGTGTATAATGTAATGTGTGTGTAATGTGTGTATAATGTAATGTGTGTATCATGTAATGTGTGTATCATGTAATGTGTGTATAATGTAATGTGTGTACTATGTAATGTGTGTATAATGTAATGTGTGTATCATGTAATGTGTATATGATGTAATGTGTATATGATGTAATGTGTGTATGATGTAATGTGTGTATAATGTAATGTGTGTACTATGTAATGTGTGTACTATGTAATGTGTGTACTATGTAATGTGTGTATAATGTAATGTGTGTATTATGTCATGTGTATATAATGTAATGTGTGTATAATGTAATGTGTGTATTATGTAATGTGTGTACTATGTAATGTGTGTATCATGTAATGTGTGTATCATGTAATGTGTTTATGATGTAATGTGTATATGATGTAATGTGTGTATGATGTAATGTGTGTATTATGTAATGTGTGTATAATGCATTGTGTGTATAATGTAATGTGTGTATAATGTAATGTGTGTATTATGTAATGTGTGTACTATGTAATGTGTGTATTATGTAATGTGTGTATAATGTCATTAGTGTAGATGGAGGACTTGGATCTTCCCCAGATGAAGAGGGAGGTGGAGAGTCTTCAGTACCAGCTGGCCATCAACAGAGAGAAATCCTCCATCACGGTTACTGAGTAGGTAGTGTCCTTCAGGTCTCTATCCCAGTGTCCTTCTGGTCTCTATCCCAGTGTCCTTCAGGTCTCTATCCCAGTGTCCTTCTGGTCTCTACCTCAGTGTCCTTCTGGTCTCTATCCCAGTGTCCTTCTGGTCTCTATCCCAGTGTCCTTCTGGTCTCTACCTCAGTGTCCTTCTGGTCTCTATCACAGTGTCCTTCTGGTCTCTACCACAGTGTCCTTCTGGTCTCTATCCCAGTGTCCTTCTGGTCTCTATCCCAGTGTCCTTCAGGTCTCTATCCCAGTGTCCTTCTGGTCTCTATCCCAGTGTCCTTCTGGTCTCTATCCCAGTGTCCTTCTGGTCTCTATCCCAGTGTCCTTCTGGTCTCTATCCCAGTGTCCTTCTGGTCTCTATCCCAGTGTCCTTCTGGTCTCTATCCCAGTGTCCTTCTGGTCTCTATCCCAGTGTCCTTCAGGTCTCTATCCCAGTGTCCTTCTGGTCTCTATCCCAGTGTCCTTCTGGTCTCTATCCCAGTGTCCTTCTGGTCTCTACCCCAGTGTCCTTCTGGTCTCTACCCCAGTGTCCTTCTGGTCTCTACCCCAGTGTCCTTCTGGTCTCTATCTCAGTGTCCTTCTGGTCTCTGTCCTTCTGGTCTCTATCCCAGTGTCCTCTGGTATCTATCCCAGTGTCCTTCTGGTCTCTATCTCAGTGTCCTTCTGGTCTCTGTCCTTCTGGTCTCTATCCCAGTGTCCTCTGGTATCTTTCCCAGTGTCCTTCTGGTCTCTATCTCAGTGTCCTTCTGGTCTCTGTCCTTCTGGTCTCTATCCCAGTGTCCTCTGGTATCTATCCCAGTGTCCTTCTGGTCTCTATCCCAGTGTCCTTCTGGTCTCTATCCCAGTGGCCTTCTGGTCTCTCTCTCAGTGTCCTTCTGGTCTCTGTCCTTCTGGTCTCTGTCCTTCTGGTCTCTACCCCGGTGTCCTTCTGGTCTCTACCCCGGTGTCCTTCTGGTCTCTATCCCAGTGTCCTTCTGGTCTCTACCCCGGTGTCCTTCTGGTCTCTACCCCGGTGTCCTTCTGGTCTCTACCCCGGTGTCCTTCTGGTCTCTACCCCGGTGTCCTTCCGGTCTCTATCCCGGTGTCCTTCCGGTCTCTACCCCGGTGCCCTTCCGGTCTCTACCCCAGTGTCCTTCCGGTCTCTACCCCGGTGTCCTTCTGGTCTCTACCCCAGTGGCCTTCTGGTCTCTCTCTCAGTGTCCTTCTGGTCTCTGTCCTTCTGGTCTCTGTCCTTCTGGTCTCTACCCCGGTGTCCTTCTGGTCTCTACCCCGGTGTCCTTCTGGTCTCTATCCCAGTGTCCTTCTGGTCTCTACCCCGGTGTCCTTCTGGTCTCTACCCCGGTGTCCTTCTGGTCTCTACCCCGGTGTCCTTCTGGTCTCTACCCCGGTGTCCTTCCGGTCTCTATCCCGGTGCCCTTCCGGTCTCTACCCCGGTGCCCTTCCGGTCTCTACCCCAGTGTCCTTCCGGTCTCTACCCCGGTGTCCTTCTGGTCTCTACCCCAGTGGCCTTCTGGTCTCTCTCTCAGTGTCCTTCTGGTCTCTGTCCTTCTGGTCTCTGTCCTTCTGGTCTCTACCCCGGTGTCCTTCTGGTCTCTACCCCGGTGTCCTTCTGGTCTCTATCCCAGTGTCCTTCTGGTCTCTACCCCGGTGTCCTTCTGGTCTCTACCCCGGTGTCCTTCTGGTCTCTACCCCGGTGTCCTTCTGGTCTCTACCCCGGTGTCCTTCCGGTCTCTATCCCGGTGCCCTTCCGGTCTCTACCCCGGTGCCCTTCCGGTCTCTACCCCAGTGTCCTTCTGGTCTCTACCCCGGTGTCCTTCTGGTCTCTACCCCGGTGTCCTTCTGGTCTCTACCCCGGTGTCCTTCCGGTCTCTATCCCGGTGCCCTTCCGGTCTCTACCCCGGTGCCCTTCCGGTCTCTACCCCAGTGTCCTTCCGGTCTCTACCCCGGTGTCCTTCTGGTCTCTACCCCAGTGGCCTTCTGGTCTCTCTCTCAGTGTCCTTCTGGTCTCTGTCCTTCTGGTCTCTGTCCTTCTGGTCTCTACCCCGGTGTCCTTCTGGTCTCTACCCCGGTGTCCTTCTGGTCTCTATCCCAGTGTCCTTCTGGTCTCTACCCCGGTGTCCTTCTGGTCTCTACCCCGGTGTCCTTCTGGTCTCTACCCCGGTGTCCTTCTGGTCTCTACCCCGGTGTCCTTCCGGTCTCTATCCCGGTGCCCTTCCGGTCTCTACCCCGGTGCCCTTCCGGTCTCTACCCCAGTGTCCTTCCGGTCTCTACCCCGGTGTCCTTCCGGTCTCTATCCCGGTGTCCTTCCGGTCTCTACCCCGGTGCCCTTCCGGTCTCTACCCCGGTGCCCTTCCGGTCTCTACCCCGGTGCCCTTCCGGTCTCTACCCCGGTGCCCTTCCGGTCTCTTCCAGTCATAGTAGTATGATAGGTCTAGTGAAATGTGTTGTTTTACAGGGTCAGCCATAGTTGTATGTCCCTCCCTGGAAATCATTATGGTTAAGTGCCTTGCTCAAGGTCACATCAACATATTTTTCAGCTTGTCCGCGCCGGTATTCAAACCAGAAACCTTTCGTTGACTGGCCCAATGCTCTAACCACTAGGCTGTTGCACTTGCTCTTTGGTTGACATATTTAAAGCAGTCAGAAACATTGAAATGTCAATAGTTCGGAATGTTAGGTCAGGTTGTAAAACAAAAGTCTCATCTAGGATTCAATCTCGCAACCTTATCTAAGTCTAGGATTCAATCTAGCAACCTTGTCTACGTCCGGGATTCAATCTAGCGACCCTGTCTAAGTCCGGGATTCAATCTAGCGACCCTGTCTAAGTCCGGGATTCAAACTAGCGACCCTGTCTAAGTCCGGGATTCAAACTAGCGACCCTGTCTAAGTCCGGGATTCAAACTAGCGACCCTGTCTAAGTCCGGGATTAAAACTAACGACCCTGTCTAAGTCCGGGATTCAAACTAGCGACCCTGTCTAAGTCCGGGATTCAAACTAGCGACCCTGTCTAAGTCCGGGATTCAAACTAGCGACCCTGTCTAAGTCCGGGATTCAAACTAGCGACCCTGTCTAAGTCCGGGATTCAAACTAGCGACCCTGTCTAAGTCCGGGATTCAAACTAGCGACCCTGTCTAAGTCCGGGATTCAAACTAGCGACCCTGTCTAAGTCCGGGATTCAAACCCATCGTGGGTTTTTAAAGGTAAATGTTTCCGCGTTCGGGGAGATCCCATTCACGGTAAAATCTGTCGGCCCAATCAGAACCTTTAAATACACCTAGAACCTAAACCTGAGATCGGACTGAATGCCAGCCGGGTGGATCGAGGGGTGTGGTCTAACAGGGTGTGTGTGTTCTCTTGGCAGGCTGGTGAAATGGATCGAGGGGTGTGGTCTAACAGGGTGTGTGTGTTCTCTTGGCAGGCTGGTGAAATGGATCGAGGGGTGTGTGTGTGACGACCCATTCCTGAACCCAGAGCTGATGAGGGCCAACCCCTGGGTGGAGAAAGGCAAATGTGTGATCCTCTAACGGACACACACACGGATCCACACACACACACATTGAGACACACACACACGGATCCACACACACACACACACACACACTGAGACACACACACACACACACTGAGAGACACACACACACACACACTGAGAAACACACACCAGGTTATCCCGTCCTATTTATTTGTACATCCATGTCTATGGTTTTAGCTGCAAGTAGCCCCCTTCCTATGAGCAGCATGTCCTACATTGAAAGTAGCCCCCTTCCTATGAGCAGCATGTCCTACATTGAAAGTAGCCCCCTTCCTTCCTATGAGCAGCATGTCCTACATTGAAAGTAGACCCCTTCCTATGAGCAGCATGTCCTACATTGAAAGTAGCCCCCTTCCTTCCTATGAGCAGCATGTCCTACATTGAAAGTAGACCCCTTCCTATGAGCAGCATGTCCTACACTGAAAGTAGCCCCCTTCCTTCCTATGAGCAGCATGTCCTACATTGAAAGTAGATTTGCAGAGCTCATCTCATAGCTTTGTTAAGAGATATAAGTTTGTTGTTAAATAAATCACACTTTTAATTGGCTTTTTTCCCACTGTCAATCAGAATACACTGTTTTTATTGTCTTGTTTCCACTGTCAATCAGAATACACTGTTTTTATTGGCTTGTTTCCACTGTCAATCAGAATACACTGTTTTTATTGGCTTGTTTCCACTGTCAATCAGAATACACTGTTTTTATTGGCTTGTTTCCACTGTCAATCAAACATAATAAAGAGGTGGTTTGACAGATTGACTCGTGGTAATTTATATACTAACATTCTAACGTGTATGAGATGGAGTCTGTGTGTGTGTGTACGGTGTGTGTGTGTGTACGGTGTGTGTGAGTTATAGCAGTTCTCTGATGTAGATGTTGCGTCGCACGGCGTTGGACACTCCCTCGTTGAAGCGGAACCACACGTCACTGTTGCCAACCGCTGTCCCCATGGCAACCTCCACACACACTTCACCTAGTGACAGACAGACAGTTTACGGTTAAAACACACACAGATACATAGCCTCTACACATATGATCAATATTGGAATGGGAATAATGGGAATAATAATGCATTTTATTTTGTAAAGTGGTTCTCACATCTAACAACATGTTCAGTCCCCTCCTTGTCTGGAGAGAGACAGAGATACACATGAACCCTGACCTTTAACCCTCAGGTCTGGAGAGAGACAGAGATACACATGAACCCTGACCTTTAACCCTCAGGTCTGGAGAGAGACAGAGATACACATTAACCCTGACCTTTAACCCTCAGGTCTGGAGAGAGACAGAGATACACATTAACCCTGACCTTTAACCCTATGGTAAAGTGGTTCTCACATCGAACAACATGTTCAGTCCCCTCCTTGTCTGAAGGACAGGTGGATTAACAGGTTCATGTCAAGCCCTGTATGTTTTTCTTCATTAACCCTGACCTTTAACCCTCAGGTCTGGAGAGAGACAGAGATACACATGAACCCTGACCTTTAACCCTCAGGTCTGGAGAGAGACAGAGATACACATTAACCCTGACCTTTAACCCTATGGTAAAGTGGTTCTCACATCGAACATGTTCAGTCCCCTCCTTGTCTGAAGGACAGGTGGATTAACAGGTTCATGTCAAGCCCTGTATGTTTTTCTTCAAAAGTCTCATGGAATGTAGATCTACATTGAGCACCGCACATTGGCTGCTACTGTAGGCTGAATGATGTAACAGCTATTTCCGTGTTAAAATATTATGGGATGCATGTTGTTTTTGATGGTAGGCTACTCTAGTAGGCCTAGATTATGATCAAATAACCACAGTAGCCTACTTGGCCACTGTTAAAACTGTAGTGTTTACAGTAAAACTGTAACTGAAAGCAGGTACAGCCTCAGTGTTTACAGTAAAACTGTAACTGAAAGCAGGTACAGCCTCAGTGTTTACAGTAAAACTGTAACTGAAAGCAGGTACAGCCTCAGTGTTCACAGTAAAACTAACTGAAAGCAGGTACAGCCTCAGTGTTTACAGTAAAACTGTAACTGAAAGCAGGTACAGCCTCAGTGTTCACAGTAAAACTAACTGAAAGCAGGTACAGCCTCAGTGTTCACAGTAAAACTGTAACTTAGTGGGTACAGCCTCAGTGTTCACAGTAAAACTGTAACTTAAAGCGGGTACAGCCTCAGTGTTCACAGTAAAACTGTAACTTAAAGTGGGTAGAGCCTCAGTGTTCACAGTAAAACTGTAACTTAGTGGGTACAGCCTCAGTGTTCACAGTAAAACTGTAACTTAAAGCAGGTACAGCCTCAGTGTTCACAGTAAAACTGTAACTTAAAGTGGGTAGAGCCTCAGTGTTCACAGTAAAACTGTAACTTAAAGTGGGTAGAGCCTCAGTGTTCACAGTAAAACTGTAACTTAGTGGGTACAGCCTCAGTGTTCACAGTAAAACTGTAACTTAGTGGGTTCAGCCTCAGTGTTCACAGTAAAACTGTAACTTAGTGGGTTCAGCCTCAGTGTTCACAGTAAACTCACGCTGGAAGTTGAACAGAATTTTCACAACGTCAAGTTTGCTCTCAATAGACCTGAAATTTGCTCACTGCCGAGAAAATGTTTGAGGGAACATTGAACACAGTGAGGTTACCTGAGTCAGAGATGCTACGTTAGATGTAATGTTACCTGAGTCAGAGATGCTACGTTAGATGTAATGTTATCTGAGTCAGAGGTGCTACGTTAGATGTAATGTTACCTGAGTCAGAGATGCTACGTTAGTTGTAATGTTACCTGAGTCAGAGATGCTACGTTAGTTGTAATGTTACCTGAGTCAGAGATGCTACGTTAGATGTAATGTTACCTGAGTCAGAGATGCTACGTTAGATGTAATGTTACCTGAGTCAGAGATGCTACGTTAGTTGTAATGTTACCTGAGTCAGAGATGCTACGTTAGTTGTAATGTTACCTGAATCAGAGATGCTACGTTAGATGTAATGTTACCTGAGTCAGAGATGCTACGTTAGTTGTAATGTTACCTGAGTCAGAGATGCTACGTTAGATGTAATGTTACCTGAGTCAGAGATGCTACGTTAGATGTAATGTTACCTGTACATTCTTATGAACACACTGTAGTTACCTGTAGCGGAGACCACCTGTGGTTTCTTCTTGGGGGCGACGGCTCGGCCAAAGAAATCCACCTCCGGCTGAAACACAGACAATTAACCTGGTTTCAGAGTCTAATACACACCATCTGTCATTAACCTGGTTTCAGTCTAATACACACCATCTGTCATTAACCTGGTTTCAGTATAATACACACCATCTGTCATTAACCTGGTTTCAGAGTCTAATACACACCATCTGTCATTAACCTGGTTTCAGTCTAATACACACCATCTGTCATTAACCTGGTTTCAGAGTCTAATAGACACCATCTGTCATTAACCTGGTTTCAGTCTAATACACACCATCTGTCATTAACCTGGTTTCAGTCTAATACACACCATCTGTCATTAACCTGGTTTCAGTCTAATACACACCATCTGTCATTAACCTGGTTTCAGTCTAATAGACACCACCTGTCATTAACCTGGTTTCAGAGTCTAATACACACCACCTGTCATTAACCTGGTTTCAGTCTAATACACACCATCTGTCATTAACCTGGTTTCAGAGTCTAATACACACCATCTGTCGTTAACCTGGTTTCAGAATCTAATACACACCATCTGTCATTAACCTGGTTTCAGTCTAATACACACCATCTGTCATTAACCTGGTTTCAGTCTAATACACACCATCTGTCATTAACCTGTTTCAGTATAATACACACCATCTGTCATTAACCTGGTTTCAGAATCTAATACACACCATCTGTCATTAACCTGGTTTCAGTCTAATACACACCATCTGTCATTAACCTGGTTTCAGTCTAATACACACCATCTGTCATTAACCTGGTTTCAGAGTCTAATACACACCATCTGTCGTTAACCTGGTTTCAGAATCTAATACACACCATCTGTCATTAACTTGGTTTCAGTCTAATACACACCATCTGTAATTAACCTGGTTTCAGTCTAATACACACCGTCTGTCATTAACCTGGTTTCAGTCTAATACACACCATCTGTCATTAACCTGGTTTCAGTCTAATACACACCATCTGTCATTAACCTGGTTTCAGTCTAATACACACCATCTGTCATTAACCTGGTTTCAGTCTAATACACACCATCTGTCATTAACCTGGTTTCAGTATAATACACACCATATGTCATTAACCTGGTTTCAGAGTCTAATACACACCATCTGTCATTAACCTGGTTTCAGTCTAATACACACCATCTGTCATTAACCTGGTTTCAGAGTCTAATAGACACCATCTGTCATTAACCTGGTTTCAGTCTAATACACACCATCTGTCATTAACCTGGTTTCAGTATAATACACACCATATGTCATTAACCTGGTTTCAGAGTCTAATACACACCATCTGTCATTAACCTGGTTTCAGTCTAATACACACCATCTGTCATTAACCTGGTTTCAGAGTCTAATAGACACCATCTGTCATTAACCTGGTTTCAGTCTAATACACACCATCTGTCATTAACCTGGTTTCAGTCTAATACACACCATCTGTCATTAACCTGGTTTCAGTCTAATACACACCATCTGTCATTAACCTGGTTTCAGTCTAATAGACACCACCTGTCATTAACCTGGTTTCAGAGTCTATTACACACCACCTGTCATTAACCTGGTTTCAGTCTAATACACACCATC